>NW_006912212.1:0-60439 GCF_000523435.1 Bipolaris zeicola 26-R-13 | reverse complement strand
CCCATAGAGTTCTGGGCATGTGCTACTAGATAATAATAGCTAACCCTGCTAGCGGCATAGTGCCCAGCCCGTCTACCACCGGGCGGTAAACCGTCCCAGCCATCCATCACGTGCCTACTAACACGTACGTGATAGACTTCCTTTCCATCGCTAATATCATTAAGGCTGGTCCCGAGGCTAAAGCGGGTGGGCTTTGCCTACCCCATAACAGTCGCATACAATAGTTATATATTTTAACATTTAAAATTGATAGTGTCCTACCAATGAAGCAAACTCACTATATGTCAAAAATATTTAAAAGACAAAAAATACGAGATACAAAATCAATGATAGGGAAGAGACAGGACGCATTAGTTCAAACAATCGGCTTACTAGACCAAATGTTGATGAGAGAAACAGTTTATTAAGCCAGCAGCTTGTTTTAACTGTAAACAGGGGTTAGGGATTAAAGATCAAAGCAAATAGAAAAGAGTAATTAGCAAAGAACAAAGTTAAACAAACGAGCGATAGAAAGGAGATAGGAGCGGAAGAGGAGAGAGGTGAGAGTTAATGAAGCCTTCTGGGCTTGATCCCTTCTAGATTCACCGTGCCTTAGTGTCCTATGCTTCCTCCTACGTAGGCTAAGAATGCTTTCTAGGTGCCTGAGAAAAGCTAGTCTGGTCTTAACACAGGATCAGCTTCCCGGCTCATATCAGCGACTCTATCAAGCAGCATCATGACTGCATGCTCATAGCCTTGAGCTGAAACTAGGCATAGTGCGTTGACATAGAACCCATCCTGTGCGCTAACATCGGCGCCCACGTTGACGTCGGCGCCCGCGTCCAGCAGCGTCTTGACCACCTGCATGTGGCCTCGATCTAAAGCTATGTATAGTGCTATATCGTAGACTATACTCTGGGCGTTAACGTCAACGCCCGCGCCAAGTAGCGTCTTGACCACGTGATTGTGGCCTCCAGCTGAAGCTAGGTATAGTGCGTTAACGTCGGCGCCCACGTTGGCATCAGCACCCGCGTTCAGCAGTATCTTAACTACCTGCTCATGGCCTTCCGCTGAAGCTGCCTGTAGCGCGTTACCATACTCTTCACCCTGCGCGTTGATATCAGCGCCTGCATCGAGTAGCATCTTGACTATCTGCTCACGGCCACTGTATGATGCTGCCGGTAGTGCGTTGCCGTACTCTCCACTCTGCGCGTTAACCTCAGCACCCCTGTCCAGCAACATCTTGACTACCTGCTCGTGGCCTCCTGCTGAGGCTGCCTGCAGTGCGGTGTAGAAATCTCCATCCTCTGCGTGGCAGTACTTTCCACCCTGCGCGTTGACGTCGGCGCCCTTGTCAAGCAGTAGTTGCACCATCTCAAGCTGGCCATTCTCTGCTGCAGAAGTCAAAGGAGCGCATCCCAGGCTATCTTTAGCGTTTACCGCCTCTACAATAGGCACATCTACAGTAGCCAACACCTTCTCAGTTATGCCAGGGAGTCCAAACTGTGATGTGTAGTGCAAGGGTGTACGAACAGAATAACCTGTGCTATACCCTTCGTAGTTGTAGTCGGAGGCTAATAAAACCTGTTCAATTGATGAAAAAGAGTTCCCTTGAAGGAGCTCACAGGCACGAGCGGCGACCTCTACTTCGACGGTTTTCGCATGGCATCCCCAATACTTAGCCGCATAGTCCAGGAAGCTATTTTCCTGCAACCTTTCTTCAAACTCTTCGTCACTAAGGCAGCTGCCACTCTGGAAAGCGCTGAACGACAGATACATAAGGCATGTGGTAGCGATATACACATGGCCTCCGGGGTTCCACACATTTCCAGTCCGCTCGAAGTATTCCTGTGTAGTGTAATGTACGAGACGAATGATATCGCTCTCTTGGTCAACAGCGACAAGACCAGCACATACAGAGACCAGGTCCTCCGGAGTGTGCATATTCTCTGGATCTATCTCGTCTTCCCCAGGCTCTACTGCTAGAGCGCAGCAGATCTCGGCGGTAGTGAGCCGTCGTTTGGCGAGTGTGATCCACGACAGGACCTTTCTAGCCAATTCACAGTCAACCTTTGACTGACTATCGATTCTCTGAAGAGCCTCTTTGTACGCGTCGTCAAGTCCAGCTGCCCCTTTTTTGAGTGTGTCCAAAATGTTTTTTACCTGTTTACCGGTCATCCTGCTTCGCAGCGAATCTGTGTGCAGAAAAGCAAGTAGAAACCTACAACTGGGTAAGTGCGCATCACTACCTTGATTGTATATGATACTCACATGCCACCCGCTGCATCTGCTATCTTCTCCTGCACTTCTCTCTGCTAGCCTGCACCTCTAGACTTGGCCCTGTACTAAAAGCGTCCTCGATATCTGGCATAGGTCGCGAGGTGGCCATCAGGCGAACATCCTGTATTACCTGGAGGTCTCTGAGTTTGGCCAGGAACTGGCAACGAGTGCCTCCATGGCATTCATCCAGTGCATCGATCACTATATATACAGATTTATAAGATGCAACCACGTCTCGAAGCGCGCTATATATCTCTTCGAAGGATGGCTTAGTTCCTCGGTTGGCGTGGTTCAGATACAATTGTTCTAAGCGATCTACCGTCGATAATCGACCCTGGACTAGTTGCTTGAGAATTGCTGCCAGTAGGCTCGAAACGTCTTGTTCCTCTCGAGCTTTGTAGTTGCAGTACACATAAGCAACCCCATATGAACCGTTCTGGACTGTATTTAGCAGATGATCAATCGTAATAGCTGCGATCATAGTCTTGCCAGCTCCGGGGATACCTGGGCAGAAGAGCGTAGCCTTGCTCTCATTGATCCAATGCGCTAGTTCATGCGTATTCAGAAACCACTGTCCGGTTCCTTCCTGCCTATGCTTGATGATACTCGATTGCTGAGCGGGGTAGTCTGAGGCAGATATCCATTTCAGAAGCCTGCTGTGCTTTGCAGAATCTTGGTTCTGTTGAATCGTGTCTACCCCAGACTCGATAACAGATACATGCTCCCGAACGATGTTGGTGTCAGCTTTAAGATCTCTCAAAAGTTTGCTTGTATATGTAAGCTATACTGCTCTGCCGTGTCAATCTAAGAACTCACAAATGATCCATATGCAACGCGACCAATATATGTGTCTTCAGTCGCTCTATTCGATTTAAAACCTCTGAAATCTCCTCCTTTTTGAACTTCCACATAAGCGCATCACCAGCCTTCTTTAGTCGACCCCCGTCAGTCATCCTAGCTTGTAGCTTCTCCAACGCCTGCTTGAACTCGTCTAGCGGTCCATTCTCGACTGCGAGCTCTCGGACAGCGACGTAACATGACTGGCTGGCATCTCCCTCTTCCAAATGAAATCTTAAACTGAGGAGGAGGCTGTGAAGACTTGATACCTCCACTGCGCATTTCGCGCGGTCCTTTGGGGCATCCTTGACGTTGTTCAGGTAGCTAAGCACCTTAGCTGAAAGCTGAAGAATCGCGATGATGCTGGCCGCAACACTGAGCGGATCCATACTGGAAATAGCAGCGATCTGATTCTGAGCAGTTACTAGCTAACGGCGATGAGAGTGTGAAGGCTGACACAATGAATGAACGATTGGGCTGAAGAGGGTGCAGCGGCAAAGCCAAGCAGCTGCGGGGGATGACCACCTGTCAAGACCCTTAAAAACGCTTACACGTTATGCACGAACACAGACTAGTAGGGATTTCAGAGGATGCAGCTTGAAACGCTGCGCCGCAATCCTTCTAACCGTGCCGCAATCACGTGACCTACTATTTGATCAGTATGCCTTGGCACTACTGAGTAACTGAGCATGTTGCATAAAGCTTGAGTATATAGCAATAAGTAATGGGCCCTTGTATTTCAATGTGTTCAACTTAAGTTACGAGTACAAGTACAGTATAAAAGTTACTTGCAGAACCCTGTTCATACACACTGTTGCTTCATCCGCGAAAACTAAACCTGAGAGCTCTTGGCACCGAAGTCTAACATTGCTTTTACTCAAGAATCTTATTCTTAACAATGGGATGGCCGGAAACGATATGTGGTTGGAAAGTATATGCCCGAGCTTACTGCCTCTAGTAATACAGTTCCGTTTGTTTTTTTCGACCTTTAACATAGAAGGGGTTCAGTATTCTTGAACCGAACTAAACACCCTCCAGACAACTTCTCGATGGAATCTCACAGAAAATAGCTCCGCGACGCTGGTGTGACTCTTTGAGCTATGTCCTTTCAACCACTCTACACTACCTATAGTAGGACTCCATCCGATCAGTCTGTAGCAATAGAATCTGTACTCGTGTCTGTCCCTTCTTCATGTGAACCCGCACCGTGATAGAAAAAGAAAGGGAACGAGAGAGAGGAAGGGGGGAAGATAAAAAGAGAATAGGCCTCCATCATACGGGCATGTGCTTATCTGACTTCGAAAAAAAGCGTTGAATTTTGCATGTAGTGGCCTTGTTATTTATATTCCTATACTCTAGAACTGGTCACCGAAATAGGAAATTTAGGGTACTTGGCAGGCTGCATTCCCAAAACAGGTTCACGTAGAGTTGACAACCGACTCAGTATTCACTATACTACTGAAGAAGAGTATCTGAAAACTTAGATGTTTTGCTGATTTGATGTCAGAATGATTTCTTATTTGCAATATATCTATGAGTCAAATGTAAGTGTCACAGGACGGCACACGTATCAGTCTAATAGGTAAGTGACGTTGCGCTAGTCGTGTGCCAAGCGCAGTTTACAGTCTGCACACAACGCATCATGGTTACGTCTTTTTTATCATCTTGGAAGGAAGATTTCTCTTTACCCGCATTTGTAGGTAGAAACATCTGTAACTCTTCATCAGGTATTCGTGAAATTCACGAAAAATCCCATGCGATCCGTCATGTTCCGCGATTTGTAATGAGAGGTCAAAATCATATATATATAGAAATAAGGCAACTCACAGCAACGGAAGTCCAAGCAATCCTTGTACTAGTTCACTGCCTCTTGTATAGGCGAGCGATTCAGATGTGTAAACAACAAGCATATCATGCCGAATAGATAAAAGGAGTGTCTAAAAACAAAGCAAATGACCAAAGGCGTCTGACAAGCGCTGTCCATTTGTGTGTGTGTGTGTGTGTGTGTGTGTGTGTGTGTGTGTGAAGATGCCATTTCCAAGATTACGTTGGAATGAAATAGAGTGACACCTCTGCAACACGGAATAGTGTAAAGGCTGCCAATACTCGCCTACTGAACTCGGGATTCAAATTATGAGTGCCGATAACACAGGCTCCAATACCATCTCCTATGAATATATAGCATCTGGGAAATCTTCCTCGACATCGTCCCAGAGATCTACCTCCAACGTCTTGTCGCTCTTCCGCCGTGTTCCATATCTCATCATCACACCCTTGCTATCTAGATGTTCGGCAAGTTCCTCGCCCGTACATGTACTCATTCCTTCCACGTCTTCCATGGTCGTTTTCAGCAATCTGGCAATAGAAAGACTGCTGGTATGATCTCTTATGAAAACCTTCCTACAATAGAAAAGAACAACTCCAATAGCCAGTATTTGACCTCCAAAGATACACAATAGGACCATAATTGGTTTCTTGAGTTTGACTTTCAATCTGACATCGATGAATAGTCGCTCAGATGCGCCTGGGATTTTTGTCACCTTTGGCAGCTGCATGTCAGCACCTAAGATGGCGAGAATAGGGAGACGTGCTGCAAGATGGGCAGGCTGCAGTTTTCCCTGGAATGCAATGCTAACATTTGAGTTAAAATATGACTCTCCATCTTGCTGGAGCACAGTGCCGAGCCCGGTTGCGAAGTGTTCGTCATACTCTCTATCAGAGTAAGATCTCACACCGTATACAGTGTCTTTCCCTATTTCTTGCCACTCGTAGTCAAAATGACCAACTCGATGGAGAAGATTTGAAGCATTGTAGGTGTTGCTGTTGGACGATTCGAGTAGCCCAAGCCCCGGTATGCTGTTATTATGACTAGTACACGTGTAACACTCGAATAGTACCCCGCTACTATTGCTTTGTTTCTCAAGGTCCGTGTAAGAATCAGCATAAAGATCTGAAGTTTCTATTGTCAGAATTTAGGAATTATAGGATAGGTGGTGGCCCTTACATGTTGTCGCGCAAGCTGAATCTTCATATAGTTCTGAATGATTCAGGGGAGCTATCCATATAATATTATCTTCTACATCTATTTCCATCATATAAATGGTTTTCAGAATAATGTCAAATATTGCAGTATCTATAACGTCACCTAAATGAAGGATTTGTGGTTAGTAGATTTGGAGCATCGGTGTCGTATTGTGCTTACGATAATCGACCACCCTCTCCTGGTTTTCACGTAGCGACATAGTTCCCCCAGAATACCTGGATGAACTGTGGACCACACTAGTATTGGATTTCGTAATTTCTTCACGGCGGTAATCTCTCAAATAGTACGAGTAAGTTACGTATTCTCCCTCAACCACACGATTCAAGCCTTGTCCATTTATATTTGTCATATTATAAGTGGAGGAGTTGCTGAAATCGAAGAAGCTGTCAGGCACGATCCCAAGGCCTGTTTTTGCGTACCGTTTCATACGTTCTGTTCTTGTTATTAAACACGCACTTTCACCGATATAATCTAGTACTCCTCTCAGACTTACGGAGATTTTCATTAAGAAAGTAAAACCCAATATCAGAATCAGATAATCCGTGATCGCTCGAGAGCATAGAGTCACCAACCCAGTCTTTTGTGTTCCAGTTAGTTATACTGGTAGGGTACTCTATTCGTTGTTCTTCGTTCAAATCAAAGGTCAATCCGAACGCAGCGACACTAAGCCGGCCAATGATATTGGCGAGTAAATAGACCAAAACGGTTACTGTGGTAACACACCACTTTCTTTTGTGCACAGTATGTAATCCAGATGAGCTTAGCAGCCCCAGTTGGATTTGATATGCCTAGAATTAGGTCGACCTAATCTAGGTTGTCAGCATAACAAGATGTTTGCAATAGAAGATAACCTTACATCAACTGCTGTGTAGAGCTTACGTGCTAGCAAAGGCCAACGAATCATGCTGCCTAATAAGCCTAGAAGCGAACCCGTGCTCAGGCTCACCAGCGACGAGAGAAAAATGGCCAATGCACTGAACCAGCGTCTCTCCCAACGACCGAGGACGCCCTTTAATGAGAAACTGTAAAGAACGGCCGTCATAGCAATGCTAAATACCAGAGTAGCCATCAAGCGCCAGCAGATTTCAGTCCAAAACAACCTGCCATGATGCATGCGGCGGCTTATAGGTCTGGCATGAGGGTCTTTCAGATCAATTGAAGTTTCTGTTGGTGACTCCGACGTAGACGAATCGATCAGATTGTATCTACTGGCGCACTTGACCATGGCGAAAGACTTGTAAAATAGATTTAGGTTAGATTGAGATGTTAGGAAGACTGGAGGAGATGAATGAAAACGAACCATTATTATATCCGCCGCGCAATGCTCGGATATTTCAGCTGGAGCTGAGCCTCCATAATAGTCTGGTCTCAGCCTTCACTAGTCAACACTGGTGAACGGTACGCTAGATAGTGGTCTCAGTGCAAGGATAAAGTTGGCTGCTTCCGTCGGCCACATCAATAGCCTACGCAGATGAAATAACGGTTCACCTGAGACGTACAGGAAGCGAGGCTAGAAGAGTGAACATACCCTACTATGCCATGCGTCCTGAAAATAAGTACACACTAAACGGCCCATTGAATGTGTATCAACTAGACTACTGAGGATGATTAAGATACCAGGAATACTGACATACGGCTGGCTTGATGGAATGCATTGAGATTGTGTCGCGTTGGAGAACACTGCTTGCCGAGCTGATTTCGGTGCTTATATTTCTTTTGTTCTACGCTAGTCTGTGGTGAGCCCAGCCTGTAGGCTCACCATGAATATATTTCTGCTGCTCTATTCTACATGGAGTAGTAATCCAATGGAAAGATTCCCTGATCTCTTGTCACTTAAACTATCATCTTTTATGGAATAGCATCGATACGTCTGTATTAAGAAAAGCGTGCGCCCAAGTCCCTGCGCGCTGGTAGTCAGGCCCCAAAGAATACATCTTTCTATCTAACGCAAACTGACGATGCTCACTGTAAGACCAGGCCAATAGGAAATCAGGTCCATTTTTGTGTGCTAGGAAACTGGTTGTGCTAAAACAAATCCATCCCACTACTAGTCAGGCGCTGTGCAGAACATGACTGCAGTCAAGACTTCACGTGATTACCCATCACGTGGCTGGGCACAGCCTGCAACCTCACAATTGGGGACAAGAAACGAATCACTCTTTGCTGTGCTTCGAATAGGATATTTTTAGAGACTGTCTAAGAGGGGTGCCCTTGGAAAAAGGATACTAGAGCAGTATGTACAAAGAGGCTGAAATGCATATACTTATCAATACACTGCTGCAGATACGGAAAGACCCGAGATTCCCTACGTAAGCAAGAACATGTGGGTGATCTCGGAAAAGTAATGGATGTTGAGCTTCGATGAACTGCAGCAGCCAGCACAGGGTGAGGATTGCAGTGCATCATGAAACTTGGTCGTGTGAAGACTGGCTATCGAACACAGCATGGTTTCGCACAACAAGATTGATTGAACTCACAGCAAAAGTCTAGAACAGCTAACAATGTCAATCCCGAACTAGCTAGCTGGAAAGCCTGCTCTAGCCATCTTCTTCCCTCGCTGCGCCTTGCGGTTATGATTTGCACTCGATCCCTTATTCGCTTCCTTTCTCTGCCGCGAGATTTGCGTTGCTTTGTCATCATTAGGGCCAGCGACGTTACCACCGCCTCTACCGCCACCCACTCCGCCTCGTCCACGGCCTCTTCCTCTGCCCCTACCCCCGCCACCTCTTCCTCCGCGACCACCAGATCCATCGCCACTAGCTTCATCTCCAGATTCTGCAGGGCTCTCCCTCCATGCCGTTGACTGTAGTTCTCGCTGTTGGCCCTGGAAAGTAGAGAATTTCGCCTCGAGACGCCGTAATTGCTTGGGATTTCGTCCCATCATTATCCCCCAGCCCTCGATTGCTTCATCCGTCATTCCTGTCTCGCTCTTGAGAGCAGTTCGTGCTTTGCCTCTTCTAGTGTCTGAATCGCGACCAAATAGCTCGGGTGTCATGGTGTATGCGCGGAACAAAGCCTCCTCGTTCTTATCGCCGAGATCAGCGTCTTCTCCTGGTCCTAGCGCGGCGGTATCGACTGATGCACCGACATCTTCAACATCGTAGGTGTCGTCTCGCTCATCGTCATCTGAATCAAAGGCTGATAGAGCGGCCCAGATAGACGACTTGGCGGGCGTCTTGCTGCGGTCAGAGAGGATCTTATCAGCGCTGAGGTCTTGGCCTCGCCGACCAATGTGAAGGCGGGATGTATCGACAGCAAGTTTATCAAAATCATCATCATCGAATACATTACGACGCTCAGGGATGTATTGACTTGATCGGGGAGGTGGAAGCGGCTGTGATGGTGTCGTGGGAGTAGGCCTATAGTTTGTAAGCATGGCGAGTCCAAAGTGGTTGTCACAAGTAGAACTCACAACTTCTCACTACGGTCCGCTTCGGCAAGATGCGGTGGTAATGACTCTTCTAGTAGGTGTGCAGTGACTTGCTCGATATCATCATTGTACTCATACAAACACTTCACAATAAATCCAGCACCGAGGTCTGGAAAAAGGTCTTGTATCTGGGTAATCATGCTCATCCGGTGAACATGAATCTCTCCGATAAAAGCCCCGTGACCGTACTCATCCTGCGTTGCCTTGGCTTTGCCCTTGTTCGTCTTCCGTCGTATCAACTTCTTAGGCCGAGCAATACCCGATTGACGGAAAGCACTGAGTGTCGCTGCCGTATTTTTCACTCTTGACGCTTCTGGAGCAGTGGCCTTGTCTCTGATCTTCTCCAAGAACGGCGTATTTGTGACCAGATCTGCTACTAGTGTTTTCTTTCCTGGCTCTTTCTTCTGCTCTTGTTCTTCGCTAGACTTTAGACTATATAGATGATCGGAAAGAAGCGAGTAGTTTGGTTTAAGGCCTTCCAACGCTGCTGTGAGGCCAAGATATGTTACTGTCACAAGCTTTTTCTGCATGGGCTGGGGTACTCGTGGATACGCTGCCAAAAGAGCATCTAGAAAGTCGGATCCGGTAAGCATGAAGAGACTCGCATCAGTCGAGGCTCTGAGAAGGGGCGCTACCCTATCAAGAGTGCTCTCGGTCTCCTCTGGTCGCTTCGACTCCAGATTTCTGATCAATGATGTCTTGGCGGTCTGGAGTGATTTTTCAATAGTTGCGCCCTTTCGCTTCCACAGACCCTGTAGAAGTGTGCGAAGTTGCTCGCTCTTCGGGTAGACATGGCAGAGATCAGAGAGGGCTGACCAGCTGAGGAGAGCATTTGGGATGTCGTCTCTTGAAAGCAGCCGATGTGATAGAAAGAAAGCCTTCTTTCGCAAAGACGCTACGGTAGATGGTAACGTGTCGTCATTGGCCAGTTCATGAAAGAAAGACGTCAGAAATGGAGTAAGCGTATCCTTCTCTTGAATTGTTGATACAAATTGTTGATCTCCTAGGCGCAGGTATAGCTCAGCCAATGAAGACCATGAGTCGAGATAAAGTTGCCATTCCTCGGGTAGTATGCTCTTTCTGACTTTTGCATCGGGGAATGGAGCAAAGTGGGGTAGTGACATTACTCCGGGTGGCCGTATGAAGAAGGAGATAAATGAGAAGTGGGGAGTACAAGCGCGGCGTAACGGTCGGAAGCAAGTCTTTATGGATTTCACATCTGGGTGTTTTTATCCTAGTCATGGAGTCATGATGGCTCATGGGTCTGCCTGGGGCGCGATCAAAAGGGAGCGATACCCGATCTGGCACTAGCGCCCGCAATCTTGGCAGTCGCCGCCCACAAAGTGATTTTTGTCGAAGCGCGAGAATTCAACGACTACGAACGCCGTCGCCAATTTTAACGCCGCCCCAGTCATCACATTACCGAGATCAAGGATCCAGGTCGTGACTGGAATCTACACTCAGCACCTACAACAACAAACACTCCGACCTCCAATCCAACAAGATGTCTTACAACAAGGCCGAGAAGGACTTCGGTGAGGGTAAGGAACCGCGCATGTAACATTTGCGACGACGACGTTCTCACACACAGCGCAGGTCCCAAGATCCACAAGATCCGAATCACCCTCACCTCTCGCAACGTCAAGTCCCTCGAGAAGGTCTGCCAGGAGCTCATCGACCGTGCCAAGAACAAGGAGCTCCGCGTCAAGGGTCCCGTCCGTCTGCCCACCAAGCACCTCAAGATCACCACCCGCAAGACCCCTTGCGGTGAGGGTTCCAAGACCTGGGACACCTACGAGATGCGCATCCACAAGCGTAAGCACTACAACCTGAGGCATGTGCAGGCGCAAGGCTAACAATTGTAATAGGTCTCATTGACCTCCACGCCCCCACCGAGGTCGTCAAGCAGATCATCATCAACATCGAGGCCGGTGTCGAGGTTGAGGTCACCATCGCTGCTTAAGCGCTTGCTTTTGGGCAGAGTATATGGAGAAGTGTCATGGGTCTGAGTAGACAAGTGGCAATGGACAGCTATAGCAGCTGGGAATATGAAAATGAAATGATTCAATACTCCAAACCGTTCCGCACAGTGATGTCGCCCGTTCATTCGGGTATTCTTGCTGACGTCGCACATTGCACATTTTCATACAGCCAATCATTATACCCAAGATCTCATCCATAAACGACTTGGACTTTATGCTGAATAGTTGTCCGGAAGTCTCTACAGGCTTGCCGTGTGATACTACACTATACCCTCCGCCCTCATTTTCTGACAATAACCATACCTCGGCACTTGATGAAAACAGAAAAAATCTTTCTCTTCGATCTATTAAACCTTTAAATAAGAAACACGACGACTCACTACATAACAACGCAGCACATTTCGCTCTTGTAACGGTGTGGTGCGTTTGAGGAGCCATTTTCAATATATAGTGCTATTCTTTACAGTCCTGAGTAACATGTTACGATAGCTGAAAAAAGTGCGCTGGGTATCGAATGGCTACTAGAAAACTACTAAGATATTAATCAAAAGAAATTGCATAGAAAGTGGAGGTTCAAAGCATCGTTTCGCTGTCTTGGGTTTAATGCCCAAATACTGCTTCCCGCACAAATGCTTATGAATTCTCACACGTTAACACCGAGAGAATACATTCGGTTGTGGAAAAAAGATTTCAGGAAGCAGTTTCCTCCCACTCTAGCATTTGGGAAGGCATCAGCGTAGGAGACGAAGGCGCAAGCGGGTAGGAAGTAATATCATGCAAGCGCAATCTATCTTCTCCTCCGTCACTGCACTCTCAACACTCACATTAAAACCATCACCAAAACAAACTTCATAACCATCCTCATGAGTTTTCATCTACACCACACCACCCCCATCCTTTGCAAGATCATCTTATCCATCCACTCGATCAACCATCCCACGCGGAAGCCTCGCCACAAGCCTGGGATTGGTAGACAACCCTCTCTTCACGGGTCGCACGCATAAATCCTCTTCCTCATCAGTAGATGCAGTAGCAGCAGCAGCAGTAAGCTTCCGCCGCCTGAAGCAGTTTGTAAACGGCGAAGCGTACCCGGTGCGCCATGTCCCGATGTCCACTCTCTCAACTTCTCGGTGCTTGCCTGGCAGAAAAGGAGAGACTTGCATGTCACTGGTCGATACAGGTGTACTGCCACTTCCATTCCTAGACTGACCCGGCGCGTTCGCTTTGTGATAGATGTCACCCGTGGAGCGAGTGTGGTGCAAAGCTAGATCATCACTCGGCTCGCCGAAGTCGGAGTGCGCTGAAGGCAAGCTGTGGGATTGGGCGAATTCAGTACAGGCTTTGCTGGCTGAACTTCTGCGTTCATGCCTTAAGTGGAGGCTAGTTGCGGCGTCGCCTTGGACGCCTGTCGATGGTACCGAAGCTGGTGTGCCATGACCATACTATGCTGTATGCGAAGTTGGCTCGGCGTCGCTTGTAACAGCTGCTTGGTGATGGGTCGTCTGGGAGCGAACAATGTGGTCTCGAGGGGGATATACAAGTGGTGGTGATTGAGTTCCAGAACATGTGGTGTCAAGGTTGTGCTGATATCCGGTAGGGCCTGGGTTTCCAACAAGTGCAGAGTGCGAGTCAATCTGTTGAGGGATCAGGAATCTGAATCTTCGTCCCATGGGAGACTCTTCTCTTTGGATTGCATTTGTGACTTCGGACGGACCAGGTACAGCAGCTACTTGGATTGCTGGAGAAGAAAGGGAATCTGGATTCAGTGGGAATTCCTCTTGGTTGATTGGTATACTGGAAGCTGACTTAAGTTCCGTATAGTCGCTGAGAAGCTCGAGCGCGAAGGGCCCTGATAGTTTCGATGGTATATTGAAAGAGTTGGATGATTGTTCACCCAATGACGGTTCTTGGATATGAAGACCCAAGCTGGTCTGCAATGAAGCGGTACCGCTATTGTTCCCGCTCTCTGCTGGATGGACTGATTCCACGACATGTTCATTGGGTACAGGTTGCTCCTTGTTAAGGAGATTGTCCGGCTGAACAGACTGATCATTCCCTGACATGTCCAGGCATTCAGTTAAACTCTTGGTATCGCCTCTTGTCGAAAATCCCGCTTCTTTTTGTGTCCAGTTGTTCGTAAACCGCGGGGCTACAGACGAAGCTGGTGAGGCTTCGAGGTTCGCTGTCTCCGGCGTACATGTCTCGTTCCGATCTTCTCTACTTGTCGCGATGTCTGCGGGCCCTGAGGTGCTTCTTTGTTCTGAAGATGCGATTACCATCGGTATTGATTGGCCTTCCTGTTCTGCAGTTGAGCCATGTTCCTCAGGTTTAGCATAGATATGATCTACATGATTGGAAGAAATAGACCTGACATCTGACTCAATGTGCCCATCGCCATGAAACTCTTCACTGTACTCGTAGTACCGTACCGGAGCCTTCTTTCCGAAAACGATGCTCTTTTCGTGGCTCATATCAGCGGGCCTTTGTACCTGCATGCCGCTCTCTTTGTGAGATGTTCTGGTGGGTGTGCCATGTTGAGGGCTGCGAGGCAAATTCAAGTCGGATGACGGAGCATCAGAGCCAGCACGCAATCTCGTCGAACGGCTAGACATGGAACCAGAAACAGACCTCTTGAAACGAGCAGGTTCAACCGCAATGCGTTGTTTATGATTTTCTAGAAAAGGTGGAACTTCGAAGTGTTGATCATCATGTATGTTTGTCGCGCGACTACGATGGAGTTGGGAAGCATCACTGCGCATACCTTCCGACTGCTCTTTGCCTGAACGTTCTTGAAGAGGAAAACGAAACTCCCTCTGACTTTGACTCTCCTCGGAACCCAACGAGAATGACTGAGATGGCCGCCTGTTCCTTGTTTTTCCCAAGTTGTGCGGATTAACAAGACCACCATGCTGTTGCCCCTGTTGGGTGGTCTGACGATCTCTATCACTATAAGGGCGCGCAGAGCTGATGCTGGATTGGTAGTAGCCACTATTTGACGGCCCCTGTCCCTCGGAGCTGTGCGAAGCTTGTACACCCAGAGGTATACTGTTGTTCAAGGCAGGTGATAGCAGCCGACTGTTGAGGTTCATTGGCTTGGGGCCTGGTTCGTATGAACCAACGTGTGCGTATGAGTTCTGGGATTGCGGGATATAAGCGCGGGGCGGACTTGTAAGAGGCGGGTTGCTCGAGAAGCCACTGTAAGGCTGTATGGCATGTGCTATCGACTGCGAACGTTGCTGGCCTTGGTGTCGGTTTCTCAGTGTGCCTGGTGGCGGTGGCCCAGAGAGTATCGGCATCGTTGGGGGCATAGCGTTCGTGCCATACTGCAGACGGTGTGACGCGGTTGGGTATCGCAGTACGGAAGACGGCGAGGGATGTCCGTGAGACTGCCCGCTGTTTATGCTAGAGGTGTTGCATATTGAGGAGGCTGTCGGCACCATGCTGGTCTCATGATGCCGCTATGTCTAGCGAGGGGTGTTGTCAAAGCCGGACGAGTCGTCCATGAGGACGTCACCCACACTGCCCATTTCCGTCTCAGTGCGGAGCATGGAATAGACACCACGGCTAACAGGAGCTAAGAATTTAGAGTTGGGCACTCGGTCTGGTGTTCTTGCTGATGTGCGACTCGTATTTGGTGCATTGGAGGCCCTCGATGTGCCACCGCTGCTGCCGCCTCCGCCTCCGCCGTTGATGTCTTGATCGGACTGCATGGTACTGCAACAGATGCAAGATATGCTGATGGGAAAACAGACAAAGAGATGATGCAAGGTACAAGCAACGACGCTATGCTGAGCTTTCTCTTGTTTGCTTGTGGGTTGCGTTGACTGACGGACAAGCTATGGGTATGGCCAGAAGGAGATGGCGATAGTAAACAAAAAGAAGAGTATCCCAGAGAGAAAAGAGCAGTAAGACTTCTCCTATCGTGCCCAGTATCTCGATGGAAAGGAGTTTGGTGTTGAGGATTTGAGTGCGTGATGATAGGTGGGGTGAGGAGGCGGAGATAGCTAGGTGAAGACGATATTGACAATGAGGCTCGCGCCTCCTCTACACCTATCGCGACCAGAACCACTCTCCTCACGACCGCCTAGCAGAGAGGAACAGCTGCAAGAGTTGAAACAAATGGAGGCGACAGAAAGAAAGCCAGTAACGTATGTGTTTATGGATATTGATTCTACTTACGCCGCGTGTAGTGCGCTCTTGAGATGTGTGTTACAACATAACGCCTTCAGACACATCCACGGCCATCAAAAGCATCCCCAGCCTCCTTTTTCCGGGATCCACTGATCAGGCAACGGTTTCGAACCAGTTATTATACTGCGCATTACCAGCGCCGACCTCGAATACCACCAACGACTGCTCTTCGCAGGGCAAGACGGTCGATCCTATCAGCCGCAAGAGTCTTTGGCGCAACGGCATCTCCCACGCCAACAATACCAGCCTACAAGGCGAATCCCACACTGCATAGCTCATGATAAAAGTAAGATGGCAAAACGAGAGAATACAAAATATATACACTTGTCCAGTTTCCAGTCGACTGCCAAAGACGGCCAACTTAACCAACCGCGACACACACCAAAAAAAGAGAACGACAAAGAAGCATCTGAAAATGCAAACGAAACGATCAAGTTACGCGGTTTCAAATGGTGGGGTATATAGCCATGCAACGCCATACGAGGTTTCAAGAATTGCACAGAAATATAACGAAGAAATGAGTAAGGAAACTGAGGAAAGTGGAGGAAAATCATCACTACTCAGCGATAGGACCGATATCACCCGACTTCTTCTTGCTAAAGAGTCGCTTGAGAGAGGTAAAGCTACTCCGCTTGGACAGGCGCTTGGCAGGGGTCTCTTGGTAGGTGGACATGGAGGTGTGAGGGCGGCTGGGGATATCACCGGGTTTGGGGGAGGAGTCGGAGGAGCTGAGGACGGGGGATTTGTTACTGCCGAGGTTGCTGGAGATGGAACCCTTGGGGGTGCTGAGGTTTCGAGTGGGGAAGAGACCGAATTGGGCGGTTTGTCGTGATGACATGGATGAGGCTGAGCGGGGTGATCCATATGCTGGCGACATGGCGGATGCGTCGGAGACGGAGGAGTAGGCGGAGTCCTTGGCGGTCAAGGGAGGACTAGAATCTTCGGTATCTGGTTTCGTGTCCGTATGTCGTGTTGGCGAAGATTTCTCGTCGTCGTGCATGTTGGATTGCGATGGCTTCTCCTGGTTTCCTCGAAGCTGGGGTGTGCTGGTGGACTCTGACAGCGGCGTCACTCTTCCACGGTCCTCCTCGGCAAACCAAGTCCCCTGGTAATACTCATTCTGATCTTTCTGGCGTTGCACACGGACGTCAGCACTGGAAACGGCTGACAACGAGGATGAATCTTGGCTCCGCTTCGGGGTCTCGGTGGCAGAGTCGGATGTGTCGATGATTTCAGGTTGGTGTTGAGGTTTGGATTTTACGGTAGTATGTCGTGAAGGCGTCTCCCGGCCAGAAGATGTAGCACTCAGAAAAGGAGGGCGTTCAGAAGGTGGTGTGGGGAGAGGTTTATTGTTGGCAAAATTCCGGAAGGAGCGACCCTCACGTGAGTTGGACGAGTTCCGTGATGAGGTACGCGTTGCAATCTAACCAGGTCAGTACTCTGGAATAAAACCAACCCGAACCGAACCTTGGACAGGCTAGGGAGGATGCTGAGAGACGGCAGGACAATCTTACCAAGCTTCGGCGACTGGCAGCACCACAGCGTTTCTCAATCTCATTGCAGTAGCTGCTGACTTGTACCAGCACAACGCCTAATCTTTCTGCCTTTGCGACCAAGCTTTGCAAGAACTGCGACCAACCCCCAGTATTTCCGCACATGGCGGAGTATATTCGTCCGATGTCCTCGTTCCGATATGTCCAAGCGTCTCCAACATCGGCCAGGTACACGTCCAGCTCCCGGTTTGCTTCGCGGAATACGTTGATGTCGACGAGGTAATCATTGAGTAGTTGGGACATGCGGCCGATGGTGCGTTCGATTACGATGTTGCCGTCAAGCAGCTGGGCGCGATAAGAGCGGTCTTCGAGAAGGCGGTCGAATTCGTTTACGTGCTCCATGGGGACCTTGAGACACTTGTGGCGGAACAGCATGTCCTTCATGCTGCTTTCGAGATCGTCGTTGGCACGCTGGAGGAAGCTGTCGAGCTCGTTGACATGCTTGAGCAGAATGTCGGCCACGTCGGCCACGGATTTTTCGAGATGCTGATGCAAGAGGTGGACACCGAAGACGATCTGGGCAATTGTTTTTGTCAATGCATGGAACTTTGCCTTTGGGTGCTGGCGCCAGTAGCAGCTGTAGGTAAAGTTCCACGAGGGCTCGAGAGCCGTCTCGTCTCTGCACAGCAACTGCTGCCGAGTCTTGACGCCTCTCTTTGGGGCTACAAAGGGCACATGGCCAGTCTCGCCCGTGGCATCGAGCATAGACTCTTCAAAGGGGGCCTGCATGGAGGCTATGGGGTGGATGGGGAAGGTGGCCGTCATGATGCGTTTGTCGCGCTCGTCTTGCCATGCGTAGGAGTCGTCGTCGTCGTCTTCGAAGCTAGGGCGACTTTTCTGGGAGGGTCGCCGGAAGGGAACCATGGTGATGTAAGGATTAAAGGGCAGATTTGCGGGCCCCCAGGGGCCAAGCGGTGGCTATCAGCTCGGGGCGTGGTGCAACAAAGCCAATTCACGTCCTTGTCTCACGGCCCAAGGCGTCGTCGCAGCGTGTAGAGTACACGGACGCGCGAGCGAGGAAGGGGAATTGGCGCGGGAGTGGGTTGGCTCGACGTCCACAGGGAAGATCCTACTACTAGCAACGACACATGGCTGGACCGGGCATTGTGGGGGGGAAGGGAGGGGAAGTTGGACGGCGCAAGCGATGGAAATGTTCAGACGTGTATCGGAGATGGCGGAAAGTAGACTGGACGGCGAACATGGTCCCAAACGTCCAGGGCGGCGTTGGTTCGCCAGCGCTCAGGTCACCGGCCACAGGGGAGCGCCTTTGGGGGGCGCCAGGAGCGTCTGCAGGTGGAGCGCACGCTTTGTCCCCAACGAGTTTGGTTGCATTCCTTAGTGCCCGTGACGGCTGACGAGCCAAAAGCAGGGTGGGGAAACCCGTCTCGCCACCACACGAGATGGGTAGGGTAGTAGTATGTAGTATGTAGTGGTTGGTATACGGTACTGTACCGTGTACTCTGCTGCGTGGTGTGTAGTACAATGCGTGCGTCGAGTGCTCCTAGGGCATTGCATTCACGCCTACGCCAGGCCGCGTACCTATACGAGACCACAACACCCACGTGCCTCTTCTTTTCCGCTGTCCTACCATTCACCCATGTACATCCATCCATACAGACAATCCAGACTCTCTCTGCCCCCGACACCAGCTTGTTTTTTTGCCTTCGTCTCACCCCTCACCTGCAACAAGTACGCTAGAAGATGCAATGCAGCCGCCAGCACCAGACCAGGGACACGAATAAGCAACGGCCTGCATCTCCACGCTGCCCTCCGCCCTGAGCAGCCCATACAAATCCCGTCCTATCGCTCTGTCGCTCTCGTGAAAAAGCGCGCCGAGAACCTGCCGGCAGCTTGCTGATCGCAGCCCTCCACCACGGATAACCTCACGAGCTGAAACACCCCAGCCCACCACACACACACACACACACACACATGCACCTGCATCTCCTCCAACGTCATCAGGCCCCAGGTCCGCACGAGGGACGGGCCTGTGGCGCCTTACTAGACCTGTCGGCTCCTGAAAGCCTTTTTTTTTCGCAAACACACCAAAAACCGAACAAGAAAAAAAGGACATTCGTGACTTGCCTAATGACTGTGCCTTTTCGTGCAGTGACCAACCACCACCACCAACCAAAGAAACAAATCAAAAAAACAGCCCGTCATCCGCGCAAGCGAACACACCCACCCTCAAGCCTATTGCGCCGCAAAAAAAAACCCTCACTGAACCCCCATTTCCCACTGCCCTTTGCCAACACATCGTTCCCTTACATACCTGTCTACCTACCACGCCCCCTCATCACCTTCGTTTCCCGCCCTGCCACGTGCCATTCTCGCATCGCCTTCCCTGCAACCCAGTCCCCTCCCAAGGCCCAGTAGGTAAACTAACGACGCTTTCTCCCATCATTGCAGGTGCGCCGGGGGGCCGGGAGGGTCTTTAGTCTCGTTTAACCCCCCCAGACCCTTTTCCCTCGAGCGCAACCCCGACAAAACAAAGGGAAAAAAAAAGCCTAATAATAGAGGTGGAAGATGTTGTTTCAGGTCTACATGTATCGTTCCCCCCGTTCAGCTATTATCGGGAAGGCACGGGAGGGGGGATATGCCACCTGTCAAACCATCTTCCGGGCCGCGGGATGGGAGACCGAGGGGGGTTTAGCTTGGGGGCGTGCGGATTGAGGGGGGGGGATGGCGTTTAAGGTAGGCTGGTGGTGTAACGGGCAAAGGGCGTTTTCTTGAGTCGTAAGGGCTTTTCAAGAAAGAAAAAAAGACGTTCAAAGAGTGATATAGTAGCTCGTAAGTAGTAGAAATCGAACATAGTTGTAACGCATGCAGATCTTGATGTTTGGGTAGTATTACAAACTCTCTTTTTTTTTTCCTTTTACGAGGTGGAAACTTTATGGATGAGGGTTGCGAGGTTTGCTTCCCTTTCCCCCCCCCCCTCCCGGCTAACAAAACATGCACCATGTGGTTTTGTGGTTATTTACCGCGCTAGAGATTTGCGAGATGAGAATTTATCTTGAAGGCAAGGGGGGGTATAGAGTTGGATTTCGGGTATGGGGATGCAAGGGGGGGAATAGGAAAATAAACCTTAAAGGGGATTATCATACACGGTGTGCGTGAAGTGAACAGAGCAAATGCCTGCCTGCCTAGGTAGGTAGGCAGGCATTTTGCTCTGTTACTGCGGTAGTTTTGTTAGTACGAGAGAATAAGACAGGCAGCTTTGCCGCTAGCAGCAAACATGGATCTTCTTTCTCATCTGCCCTGAGTGTCAGCGCAACAACCCCACCCGTTTACAAAGCAACATGCACTTTGCTGACTGAGGCGTTATGAATCTCAATCCCGGGATGATATAGGGTTGGGAAGTTTAAGATGACGGGCTTTTTTTTTGTCACATGCTGGTAACGTAAGATGAGAGAAACGAAAGAGGTGACACCCCTGATATCTCTCCCCCATCTCCGGTCGGCCGCATATGTCTGTGCCCCCCGGTGGTTCTATAGTATGTTAAAAGACATATAAACCCAAGGCAACGAAAAGAAGGGATGCAGGGATTAAAACGGGACGGGAAAAAAGCCCCCGGGCGCAAAACAAAAAACGATTGCGCATGAGCGGGCATGCGGCATATATTAAAAAAAATGCTCCGAGTGGTACTAGGTAGTGAAATATTGGTTCACTCCCATCTTCTTTTCTTTTGCTTTTTCTTTCGCAAGTTTCTACATACATGTGCGTAGATACCTTACCATCCCCGCCATCGGACCCAAACATCTACCACCGTCTCACCACGCTCCTCCGAATCAACCACAAGATACCATCCAAACCCTGCACCGGCGACGCAAGCGTGATTCGGCCAAACCATGACCTTGTCCCCAATCACCAACTCATTACACGCGCCCCTGTCACCTTCCCAGGTCAGTATGCCATGTTCTTGGCTGATGCGCCCGACTATCCAGCCCGTCCGGCCTGCCTGCTCGTCATAAATGTGCTTGGCGGATGAGTTGCCCAGGTCAGGCGTTACGATGCCCCAGCCAGTGTACGACTTGCAGGGCTCGCGGCCCATGGCGAGAGAGCCGGCTGAGACGAGTGCCTCGGGTTTGGTGCGCTCGTTGTACACACTTGTCACCTCTAGCAGCATGCGGATGCCGATGTTGGACTTGGAGAGCGGCTGGAATGCTGGTGTTGGTTTGGCAGATGAAGAGGTGGGTGGCCGCGCGTGTGTAGCGACTTGCTGGCAGTCGAGCAACGGGTACACGCCTGCGTGCAGTTCGACGAGGTGCTGGGCCTGCAGCCGGGAAAGCACCGTCTGAAACTCGCGAACTCGTGGGGAAGTGCTGGAAAGCATGTTCTGGGCTGCTGTGGCAGTCGGCGTCGCACCAACGCTCAGCACCAGTTTTCCAGCGAAACTCGCCGGCACGGCCTTAGTCGCTGCCTCGAGCCCGATTAGCTCTTCGATCAACCCGTAGGCTGCATCGTCTTCAGATGATCCAGCGTAACTGTGGCCGAAGTGAGTGTAGAAACCTTTTAAGAAGCACTTGGATCCTGTTTCTTGCGTCTTTGAAACTATGGTTGAGACGAGGGTTGGGAAAGATGGAGATGACGTCTTGATGCCCGCACGCTCGTAGCCTGTGTCGATTTTGATAAAGACGCCCAACTCGACTTGACTTTTCGATGCAGCGAGATGCTGGACAAGCTTGAGGAATGCATCCTGGTTATCGATCATGAGGTTAACAGATCGCGGTCCAAGTTTCTCGGCCAGAGCTATCAGGCGTGGTATACCGGATTGCGGAACCGGTACGCCATAGAGGATCTACACATGTGACGTCAGTGAAACGATTCCCTTCTCTTCGAGAATGATGAGTGCAAAGCAGGCGCTGGGTAATGGAAGAAACCCAGAATTCCGTATCCCAAGACAGCCTTATGCTGAGCAGAACATCGTCACAAAAAAAATGAAGAATAGAATATAACAAAGAAAAACATACACTAGCCTCCCTCCCCTTTCCCTGCTCCTCCAATACCAACTCCGCCAAATTCTCCGCTTCAATAATCGTACTAACAATGAAATTTGCAGTGCCTTCCTCTCCAACCTGTAGCTTAGACAGTTCCTTCGTCTTATGACTCTTGACGTGCGCGCGGAACCCCACACCTAACTCTTTGCAGACGTTGAGCATGGCATTGCAGTTGCGCTTGATGATTGCTCGGTCTAGCACTACGGCTGGTGTGGATAGCTCATTCAGCGTTTTGCCGACGAACTGGTCGGCGAGCGACGAGGAAGAAGGGAGGGGGTAGCATTGCAGAGTGGATAGGTTGGACATGGTGGGTTGTGACGAGATTTGTTGTCTAAGATATTTGTCTGTTTTTTTTCTTTCTTTCGTGCCTTGAGATGTAGATGAGGATGGAGTGGAATGGGCGTATGAGAGTAGCAGGTTTGTTCTTCCAGGTATGCGGGGTCGACCGCCGGATGCTGAATATCTGGAAAGCAAAATTGCGGAATCGAATGGCTCTACGATGTATATCTAATGTCATGGTTCGGCCCTCTTGCTCTGCTATCGTGGATTTCTTATCGTGGGGGCCTTACGTTAGAGCTCCCCGTCGGACAAACAAAGTGCGGTCAGCGCCTTCACGGCCGCGCCAACTCGTGAGGAGGATTTCCAAGGCCGCGGATCTTGGATGAGGAAATTGAGACAGAAAGAAATCAGTGAAGTCTTGAATAATTCGAATTAGTCACGTTGAGGTAGGGAAATTGCGGTTCTGGTACGGTGGGAGTGACGGTGATGGCTTGATGAGTCTCGGATGGTTCTGAGACCTCTTGTTTGCGTTAGTGCGGGGATGCCCACTATCTACTAGATTGGGTAACAACAGAAGCTCTCAGGTACTTGAGAGCAAGAAATAAAGAACAATGCGTTTGTGAAAACCAAACCCAACTCAAGATTGATGCACTAGAAGAAAGCTGACCTGATGACTTTGGAATACATGAACAAAACACGCCAAAACTCCTGGGTAGCACTCGAATCACAATCTTGCTCCACTCTCGTAACCTCATACACATGCTCATACCCCCAGCCCAAAACTGGTCTCTATGCGTTAGGTCCAGGCCATACACTGCTCAGCCTCCTCCTCCTTCCCGTCATTGCACTGCCGGGACTAACGCTCCTTGTGCCGACCGCATTTGTCGGTGCAAAACTATTCTCAAGGATGGCATCTTCGAGATCATCCTCCTCTTCAATCCGCGTCACCACATCCTGGGGCGGCTCCTCCTCAAATACAGCCTGTAAATCAGCGTGGGGGCTGAATTGTTTCCAGCTCTGCCAAAATCCAAAGGTAGTGCGTTTCGAAGGTCCAGGACCATTGACGTTAAGTGTGCGGATGGGTTTCCAGAGCGACCGGCGCTCATAATATGTGATAAAAAGAAGAATAGGGAAGTTCAAGGTTCGAATTGCTGTTATGTTAATCTTATGGAACCAGCGTGGTGAGAGGATGAACTTCAACGGAAGAAGTATTACAAAGGCGAGAAGGTTAAAGGGCGGGCGATAAGCAAAAAGGGAGTCTGACTTGACACCTTCAAAGGTCAGGACAGCGCGGCGAAACTGGATCTCAGCCGTCGCATCGGCTGCGATCTTAGAGAAGGTGTTTGACAAGATCGATACCAAGACAGTCAGGAACAGGGTGTTACCAAGAAATGCGTAGACGACCATGAGTGTAGGGCCGAGGATCTCATGAAAGCCAGGCGCTTCGTCAATTCCTGTACCGTCGAGACCGAACCAGATCCACAACATCCACTTGGAAATGGTAATGGAGTTTGGTGATTCTTCATACCCAACTTCGGGGTTGCTGATGCTCAGCCATTTGAGCGCCAAGAGGAAACCACCAAAACACCACACAGCAATTAGACTCAGTGCCGTGAATTCTTTGACCATGGCTCGTAGGGCGATAAAGAGCATATTATCCGGCATCAGATTGAACGCGATTCGTGGGAAGAGGATAGGCGAGGCTACGGTAAGAACATCGAGAGCTTGTCGTCCAGTCTCGTCTTGTCCTGTTATCCAGCCGTGGAACCGCATCCAGATGTAGACAATGAATATGGCAGAGAAAGTGACATCTAGAAAAGCCCACAGTTCCTGGGTATGGACTTCCCATCCATGTTCGAGACATGACGTCAGCTCGTCCAGCACCCAGCCAGCAGCATAGACCATGAAGATCAACTCGGGCCAGGTAAGGGAATGATCTTTCCTTGCCGACATGCACCAGCAGTACAGGGCCAATAGTATGAGGAACTGAACGACTTCGATCATGTTGCGCGTTCTTGGTACCATGAGCCGATACTGGTTCAGTACGGGTGCCTTTCTTGGGTCGTAAAGCGAGATGGGCTTGTACTTGTAGTGGTCTGGAATTATATCCATAAATGTAGTCGGTGTGTACACAATGCGTCCTCGATAGATTGCGTCGATGACTTTCTGGCTCGCAGAACCTGAGAGTAGCACTTTGCTCTCAGACACAATGGCAACTTCCAAAGCAGTGAGCTTGCCATCATTATCGCCTTGACCTTGGTAATCGGAGGCATGTCGTGGTGGGCACCGCTCCTCCGGGGCTCCTTGGAAGGGTTGGAATGGCGCCACTAAGATCTGCGCCAGCAGCAACAGGCCGGCTTTTCCCGTAGACTCTTCGTCGTGTCGCCGCAAGATTTTCATCGCAACCAGTTCGCATAGATTGGCACGTGTAAGATCGACGGTCTGGTGATGTTGCTGGAACTGCTGCTCTCGCAAGAATTGCATGCGATTTACGAGCAAACAGTAAACAATGGATATGTCGTCCTCGTCATAAAGACGGTCGACAAGTGGTTTGACGATGAGGACATTCATACGTGGTTCTCGGAGTTGGTCCACTGTGTAAGGGTCCTCTATTACGGCCAGAACGAGTCTTCTTATTCTGTTCAACTGTGAGAAGTGGACTTCAGATTTCTATAGAGCGCTTCCACTCACCGATGAATATTAAAGTATGTCTGATGGCTCTTGGTGGAACTTGTACCGGGCGTTGGCGCAACTGTTGGTTGGCCTTGGCCATTAAAACATCCATCACTCCCGGCATAGTCTTCTTCAGGCAACAAGGTCTCTTGCTCTTCTCTGCTCTTTGCGAATCTCAATGCATCGCTCAGTGTGCGCTGCGTCTCCTGCTGAGGTCGCTTCAGGTACTTTCTGAATTCGATGTGCCGTGACGGTTGGCGCTTTGGAGATGGTCTGGATGTTGGTGAGAGCTCCCCATCTCCATTGCTCGATAGAACGGCAGTACTCTCGTTGCTGTCATCATTGCTGGTTGTAGCGTCGGGGTGGATTGATGCTCGTGGAAAAGTGCCGTATGTAGGACTACCGTTTTTATTCCAATCGGGGCTGGAAGTTGGGCCTGACATGGAAGGCTGCTGTCAGCCTCCTGTAATGGTAACAGAGACGTCGGTAGACGGCACGCAATTGAGCGGGTCGCGTCCAGAATTGATTGGACTTGCGTGTGACGAAGGTGGCTAATCCTGATTGGTCTCAAGATAGAGGATGCAGCATACGAAGGGGGTGGGGCAAGTATTGCGGTTTGTCAGACTCGTAACGCCCTAAGAACAGTGCACCTAGGAAAGAAATAGAACCCGGTCAATGGCAATGCCTATGTAGTCTTGGTGACGATTGAAGGTAATAGGCGGGTTGCCGATAAGGTAGCAAAAGAAAGCACGGGCTCACCGCAGCCCTTTGAATCGTGAGGCAATGTTTGAAGCTAAATCCCGCGCCGGCTAACCACATCGGGAGTAGGCCCGCCTCGTGATGCGCGACTTTCTTTCCAGAACCATCATCTTCTTGATAAGTAGTAGTTGTGTATCATTGTAATTGGTACGATGCCTTAGGCATGTGCCACAACGGACTCCTCTTTTGTGCGTAAAAGAAAACGTGGTTAATGGTAGCCACGTGAAAGTAGTGATTTTCGACACGTAGTGTTTCACCATAGATTTACCAAGCATCTAGGGTACAGCTTTGATAGAAGGCAAAAAAGATGCATTTGTGCATATAATGTGCCTTGGCCATGCGAAGGCTGGGGCGCGGCCATGACTGATCGTCTTCTTCGTTACACAAATCAGATTGCTTGTAGAAGGTATTCGTCTTGATAGCAGATATATAACCAGCAAACGCTGTGGGTCGTCTTAAACGATAAAGCCTAGATTTACTTTTCGTGAAAACGAAAGGAACCAAAGAAGACACCTAGATACAAAATGAAGTGTAGGTTCCTGGTTATCGCTGCTTACACACCTATAATTTATAAAATGTGCCTATTAAAGAGTAGAAATCGCAAGCTCATTGAGATGGTGTAGTGAAAGTTTGATCAATCTCTTCAGGCAGCATCACTCACTAATGACACCATCCTAGCCTTGACTTGCCTGCGACCTTTTGCACACATGACGCCTAGTTCTTATTCCGTAAGCCCATTTCACCTTCTCCGATTCACTTTGCTCTTGTTTGATTGGAAATATATCAACTGCGCGCAGTGCGTAAGCGGATTCGTATGAAACCCGGCACTGCCGTATCTAGCCCTGTATTTCCGACATATTCATTGAAGAATGAGATGACGTATCTGTCAAAAGGTATCGTGATGACTGTTTCTGCCTAGGCAGGCGTTCACTCATAATGGACAAATGTCTTACCTAAATGGCCATCTTCCACCAGGTGCTCCACTTTTCTGTCTCTATCTCCCCAATCTATAAAGTCTCTTCCTCACTTTAGTTGCACAACCAACAAATAGGAGAAGCTTACAAAGATGGAGCCAAGGGGATTCCAGGACTACTATGCTACCCTAGGACTGCAGCTCGGTGCCTCAGCCGAGGCGATCAGATCTGCCTTTCATGCCTTGGCTATCAAGCATCATTCCGACGGGTCTGGAATTGGCGATTCAATTCTCTTTCGTGCTTCACGCGAAGCCTATAACAGACTGACTGATACTGAGTTCCGCAAGGAGTATGATAGGACCTACTGGCGTAAGAAGCTCCAGATTGACCCTCCCGCTCCGGGTGCTGACGAACAACCTTTTGGTAACACTCGTACCTATCAGTATGAAGCTGAAATGCGAGAGAGAGCTCGTAGAGCCAGTCCTCCGCCGAAGAAGCCCTACAAGAAGCCTGGTGATCCTGGATGGAAGTACCTGAATAGCGCCGCGTACCAGAAATGGCAACAGGTGTCAGCCGAGTACTATGCCCGGCATCCCGAGTGCGACCCTCCGTAAGTGGATTGAACGCGAAGTGACTTTGTTGAACGCTTTTACTAAATTTTCTTACAGTGCCGATGAGAGTAGGCCCCCAAGCCCTGGTCAAGGCGGGCTACAACACGGTCTTTTTGTCAGAATGTCGCACGAGTGTGTGCTTCGTCCTTGCAAATATAAAAGTGCGACATGGAGAGTGCAGCCCGGTGGTGCTGATCACTGTGTGTTCTGCATGGAAGCCCGCGTCGGCTGCAGCAGGTGCCCTGGATGCGAGGCTTTGGCATGCCAGAAATGTCTGAAGAAGATCGCTGAGATAGAGCAGAACTCATGCATGCTGAGCAACAAAGTTCCGTCCGCTGCATCGGGAGGTTAGAACGACGGCGCGCCGGGGTAAGAACGGGGATCGTCTGTGATGCGGAATCTCCGATGGACAAGGGGAGGAATTGTATGGGTTGAATATGCGAGAACATGCGAGTATTTTTTGTGATTAGAGAGATTTGGTCGCCTTGGTGCGATGCTCCTATGTACCGATATGGATAGTACTGGAGGTTGCCCGGGTTAGGATATGCTCGTGCAATGACTA
Organism: Bipolaris zeicola 26-R-13; assembly: GCF_000523435.1. Taxonomy (NCBI): domain Eukaryota; kingdom Fungi; phylum Ascomycota; class Dothideomycetes; order Pleosporales; family Pleosporaceae; genus Bipolaris; species Bipolaris zeicola. The sequence continues at coordinate 32,349 of NW_006912212.1, read as the reverse complement.
CATACATATTCATGGGCAGTGGTTAAGCAAACATTACTATGTAAATACACTATCCAATCAGAGCTGTTCAGGTAACCAAGGCTTGAGTCAGTTTTTTTGTCAGTTTTGAGTGCTTATGTGAGCCGTATACACTGATGTAGAAGCTACTAATCTTGATGACGACTGATTGCTTAGCCTACCGGTAGCCGATGCCTTGTCATTCCAAACGAACTCTGTCTTACCTTAGTGCTGATCCCGTCACCAGGGGTTGCGTGAAATATGATAGCTCGATAAATTGGGAGAAAAGGAAAGGACATGAGAGGTTAAAATGGTAGGCCGGAGAGAAATGGTACTCTCGGTACCAATGAAGCCATTTGCGTGCTTACTATTATGATGTTATAGCAGATGCCGACGCGAGTATCTGAAAGACGACACCGATTTTGGCAGTCAATGGTTTCAAAGGTAAACGGCGTTGACTTGTGTGGTATAGAAGGACAGGGCATGACAGGTGCCGCTAGTGCAGCTGTTACGTCATGGCTTGGCGTGTCTGGTGTGGATTTGTTTCCCATGGAAGGAATGATTTCTCAACACCATGACTGCAGTAGACGACCAGAAAACACATCATCCCGACATGCCAGCCATTGCTGCGATTTGAACTCTGATACATGTCTATGCCGTACTCCGAATCAGCGATGCGAAACCACAACAGCGAAACGGAATACAGATGACATGTGAGCAACCCATACACATATGGGTGTCTTGACATGGCTATACCTTGGAATCCAGCAAACGGCATCAAATCTTTACTTATGTCTCTGGCATCACGGACGTCATCTTCATTGCTGCAATGTCGATTACTCGCATGACACTACTGGTAACTCGCATGTTGTTGGATTCTCGCTTCATCATGTCGACCAGCCCGTCGTCGGTGCAGCCGGACTGGCTCCTTGATCTGAACCGACGTCTACACTGAGCATGGAGATGGCTTGTATCCACTACCTCACAATCTGCTCAGGCAGACCATGGCAACCGGCTCAGTATTCGCACAATGGTCTGCTATATGGAGACCAAAGCTATTAATTCCTCAGGCTTCCAGATTCGAAACAGGCACCAAGCCGGCGGGGCCTTACAAGGGGCCGCACCCCGCGTACAAAGAAGGCGCGCACGGCCCCGGAGCCACTCGCCATCCGAAGCGTAGCGTGTGTCCCACACTTTGGAAACGTGCAGGCGCGCCGCCCACTTTTTGACGCGCAATCCGGCCAAGCCTACCGTCAGCCCGCATGTCGACTTGAAGCACACCAGCCTGCCCAGCTCCATTTATGGCACAGTCCACCTTGGCTGATCTCAATCAGGGCTCATCCTGGCGCGCCAAACGGCTTGTGAGGCGGCACTTAACATCAGACTCGCATCCCGTGTCAAGTGTATTGCTCCAGCTGCTCCTCCGAGCCATCGAGGCTAACCCTTTCTGCCCATAGGCTTCTAGTTAGCAATTAGCGCCATCTAACCTCATCCACTCGTCTTCTGTCCTGCTTCCCTTCTGTGTTTGCTGGCCATTCACTGTACATACCTTGTTTATCGTCTCACCAATTCATTTCCGCTCTTTTCAACATTGCAAGTCCACATTCAACATGGACCTCTACCGAGCTACCTTTGCGGGTTCCGTATTGCTGAATCTCTTTGCATTCTACCAAACCCACCGCTCCCGCAAAGCAACCACCGAGGTGGCCGTCTCGGACAAGAAAGATGGACTGGAATCCCACGAGCCTGATATGGACGGCTTGAGCAAGCTGAAGAAGCGTTTCTTCCCAATCTATTTGCTCGTTAACGCTGCAGATTGGCTCCAGGGACCCTACATCTATCCTATCTACAAAGGTACATGCATGTGAATGAATAACTCATACCCCTTGCGTACTCACACGTCTTTGCAGATGAGAAGGGACTCCCCGAAGAAACAGTCGCCTTCCTCTTCCTCACAGGCTTCATCTCTGCCGGCATCTCCGCATCTTTTGTAGGCGGACTCGCAGACCGTTATGGCCGAAAGACGGCCTGTCTTGGATACTGCGCCATCTACTCCCTCTCGTGTGCTACGCTCCTTACCAACAACATCTACGTTCTATTCTTCGGTCGTATACTCGGCGGTCTCTGCGGAACGATCCTCTGGAGCGTCTTCGAGAGCTGGCTCGTCGCCGAGTTCAACCAACTTATGCTGCAAGATGGTGAGCCTCACTTGAGCGCCATCTTCAGCACAATGACCACTTCAAACACTCTGGTTGCCATTGCCTCTGGCATCTTCGCTGAATGGGCAGTCACCAAAACGGGAACGGCCAAGACACCCTTCATGGCTTCCATTGCATGCTTGGCCCTGTCCTTCCTGGCCATCTCGTCGTACTGGGGTGAGAACTATGGATCCAGCAGCCGAAGGGCGTCTGAGACCGAAGGTCTTCTTCAGCAAGAAGAGGCGGCGCCGGCGCCTTCCTCCACCTCTGCTCTACGCACAATTCTACGTGATCGCAACATTATGATTCTTGCGCTGGTATCGGGTTTCTTTGAAGGATCACTTTTCCTATTCATCTTTTTCAAATTCCCTGCATTGAAGCTCAGCCACCAACTATCCGGCTCGACAGACGGTAAGCAACTTTCCAACGCCACTATCTCTGAATATATGTGCCTGACATGAAGCAGAACTGCCTTTCGGTCTCATTTTCGCTATCCTCATGTGCTCCATGATGCTCGGCTCTCTCCTTCACAAACATGTCTCCACATCGGCGAACCCAGTACCCGCGCAGAAGATGCTCATTGGCATTCTCGCCGTTTCTTCTGTCTGTTTCTTTATCCCCGGGCACTTCCGCGACGAACGCCTCACACTTTGGTGCTTCTGCATTTTTGAGCTCTGCTGCGGAATCTACTACCCGGCCATGGGCTCGCTCAAGAGCAAGCTTATTGAAGATGGTTCACGAGCCAGCATCTACGGTATTCTTCGCATTCCGCTCAACGTCTTTGTCGTGCTAGCGCTCAGCACCACCAAGGAAGGTATGCAATGTCCTCACAGTCGTCCAAGATCAACACAAGCTAATGCATGCATATAGGTGAAGCGCATCGCGACACAGTATTCACTACATGCAGTGTGCTCCTTATTGTGGCTGCCGTCTTTGTCCACAAGACGCTGGCCTGATTTTATTTTTTTTCGTTATGCTCGTGAAACTCTAGACATCAGATGTGCACAATGCGCTCATAGGGGATGGCGCACATACTCTGGATCATTAGAACTTTGGTAATATGTCAGCTCTATAGTATAGCGCCGAGGCTATGCAAAGACTATTTTGTTGTTGTTATTACTAAGTATGGTTGCTTTCTGTAAATAGCACCGTATATGCACATGGCCATGTAGAATCCCCACTTGTTTTGTTTTTCTTTGGTCATCGCAATCGGTTGAGTACGTATGCACATGAAGATAGACAGGTAGATCATATGATATCATTGTCAGCTCTCACATTGCGTACCCTACACGACTTGGAACCAGACTTGTATGCGCAATCTTGAGGTCTGTGCAACAGGGCCTCTTTGCGGCCCCCCAGCTAAGGGTGAAACGACGCTGGTGGCGGCTGATGGCTAAGAGACCCACCCTTGGTACACGACTTGCCTACCACCATCACAATCGCAAAACGTCTCCCGCGGCTAGTCGAGCCGCCGTCACATTAGTTTGCGCGCGAAGCCAACGTCGGTGCCCCAGGATCCAATGGTGCAGGTGTAGCCGCATGTAGCTGTTACTCCGCAGTCAGCTCGTATGTCATGGATGGTCAGTCATGGTCAGCAGGGGCGCGCCTAATGCTGTCGTCTCGCTCCATCACCAGCACATGTGTCCATCGTCCGACTAATAAGAAAACCGGGGGATCCAAAGGGGACAGGCTGACCAATTATCTTTTTTTTTGATATTGAAGGTCAGTGCTTGGCGAGTCCAATGTACGCGTAACACTCGTTGCCAGCTTTGGGTCCCGCTGTTGGGTGTTTCGGCGGCAATGCTTGGCACGTGTCCCATACACGGCGATCCCATGTCAGGGAATCCAGACAGATTGAGAGGAGGGCCCTTGTTTGACCATGATAACATCTGCATGCGAGGCGGGCTCTCGGGCCATTTTTGGCTCTAACCTTCCCTTTTTTTGTCTCTCTTTCCTTCATCATCTCTTTGTCTTTTTTTGTTTTCTTTCTTTTCACCTACATTTACATACTTACACTTCCTCACCCTTCTTCGCTCTTTCCCGTCACTACCTCACCGACGCTTGACGCGAATAGAAACCTCCACCGATTCAACTCGGAGGTTTATGTACATATCACGATTGTTCTTTATCTCTCTCATCTAGATATTTGGACATCGTTCTTTTTTTTTTGTACAACCGCCACAATGTTTAGGTCTTTCGGAGGTATGTTACATGTTGCTTTGCGATGCTTTTCCCAAGTCCCCCCTCCTTCTAACATTGACTCTAGCACGTATATTTGCGGGAATATTCGTCGTCGTCTTCCTCATTCTTATTTTCCACAACGAAGAATCCGCTGGCACGGCTCTCCTTCCTTACCTGCCTGTCCTGCCATCAACAGGCTCATCGCAATCCTCCTCACTACTCCGAGCATGGATAAAAGACCGATCCGCTCTCTCCGAGAAATCGTGGAAAGCAAGTCTCGACCAGCGAGAGCAAATGGCAAAATCCCACCCGGATAACCCAAGGATCCCCTTCTTCCCAATGGACTTTTTGAAATACCCATTCACCATCTGGGACTTTTTCCCCCCAACCTGGACCTGCCCCCACGACATCCAGCGCGTAGGCCGCATGGGCGACGGCGGAAAATGGGTCTGCGGCATGAGCGTCTACGAAGGACTTCCCGCAGTCAAAGCCTCCGCATCTGAAGAGTCGTCCCTCTCCAACGCCCAAGACGGCCTCGTAATGTACAGTTTCGGCATCAACGGCGAATCCTCATTCGAAGCAGAAATGCTCGAGCGCGTGCCCAGCGCCCGCATCTGGGGCTACGACTTCTCCGTCGACGCCTGGGGCCCGCAGATTGCACCGAAACACCGTCACCGCACTTTTTTCAAGAAGGTCGGACTCGGAAAGGAAGACGCGCATGATGCTAGTCCCCCATTCTGGACTCTCCCCTCCCTCATGAAGCAGAACAACCACACCTACATTGACATTTTGAAAATCGATGTCGAGGGTAGTGAGTACGATGCGCTAGATACCATGATGGACGCTTTCGACAATGTGCAATCCGCATCTGGAAAGTCGGTGCTGCCAATTGGCCAGGTCATGATTGAATTGCACTTGGGAGATGGTGTTTCCACCAACAACCAGGTCGGTGGTGGCAGCGTCGATTTCGGCCGCTTCCGCAGCTGGTGGGAGCGTCTCGAGCGCATGGGCATGCGCCCCGTGTGGATGGAAATCAATCTTTTTGCCGTTACGCTCGGCAAGACCAAGTCAAATCCTAGGTGTACAGAATATGTTTGGGTCAATGCGAGGGATCAGAGGAATGTACTTTGGAATGTATAGATTTATGGTTTGAACTCCCGCCTCCCTCTGTTTTGGGGCTTTTGAAAGTATTAGAGCTGGAGGTGCCAAATTTGGGCGTTTTTTTCTTTTCTTGTTCGATGGTTATGTATGGCATATGGCTACTGTTGCTATAAGTTAGACGGATATCTACACGTGTTCGTAATAGAACACTTGTTTCCTCCACCTCTTTCTCTCTCTTTGACCCTTAAATCATGATATAGTCCACTTTATGCTCCATCAGCCACCGCTGTCAACATCATCCCACAACACCTACACAATACATGTATAGCAAATCCAACTTTCAACAAACACTAAACCATCTCATCTACACTCGCTCCCTCTTCCCATTCCACCACATTCCCACCCTCCACCTTCTCTCCCTCCTCCCCACGTTCCAACCGCGGCCCCCGAAACCCCGGCGAAACACACCTCGTCGCCAACCCGCTTTCGGCCCGAACACCACCCTCCCCCACTTTTTGCCCTTCTCTCCCTTCCAATCAATCCCTCCCAGCACCAGGCTGAAATAAAATACAACGCAGAGTATTACCGGCACGTCCATGTCACCCTTGTCCAATACCCGTTCTCCCCAAACAAATGATGACATTTCTATCTGCCGTTCCCAACATCATCAACGTGCAACGTGCCGTTTGTACACTTTATCTGGCGGTTACGGCAACGGGGCTGGAGATTAAAATAAACAGGGGGGGGATATGGAGGCTCTTATCTATTTTCCCTTGATGTACTATGCTTAGGGATGCAAGTACTTGGTCGTGTGCGGGTGAGCTGAATGGGGAAGGCAGAGTGGAGAGCGAGAGGAAGGAAAGCGGGGGTGTGGATGGGCGTGGGGAACGGGGTTGGACTGGTTGGTTTAGTTACTAGCTATTATTGTTTAAAATTCTCCGTTGCCAATCGCCTTATGGGGCGGCGCTTTGCTGCTTTTGGGGCGCTAGGGGGCTAGATGGAGATTGAAGAGGGTGTGGGGATGGTGGTAGTTGGGGAGGCTGCTTGCGAACGCTTTTGGGGGGAAAACTGGGATTCACTAGTATGCTTTTGTGAAAAGACTTGGGTTGGTTTGCTGGTGATGAGATTCATGGGGCGTAAACTTGGTGGCGTAGTGCTCGTCCAATCAATGTCGTGAGTTTGTATGGGGGCTTCCCCGGATTTCCAAATGTCATCCGTGGGTTCCGGGGTTTACGTAATGAAGCGTGAGGTGCCTGAGGCTCGTCTGGAGTTGTGTTCAAGAGTCTTGGTTGTTTTGGGGTTTTTTTTGGGATGTGCAGATTGACGTTGTTCCACCTGAGATTCAGCTACGCGAATTGTGTATAACGTTCGTGACTTCATGTGCGCTCAGAAATGTTGGCTTTGGGTTTTGGCTCCATATTCTAATACGCGAATAGCAAAGATTGGGTAGTTGTGTAATTCTCTATCGATGCTCAGCTCTGAGTCAAAAATCGCGGCTATTCAAGATGATGGTAACCACCAGTCACTGACGCTTCTGGCGGAAACTTCATTCACCATTTATCAAATCTAGCGCATAATCACTTTCCAGTCCCCAGTCCACTCCCAAAAATCTTATCAATCCTCGTCGCTCTCTCCCACACAACCTCCGCTCCACCATCTTCACCCCTCTTCTTGAAATAAAGTATCCTATGCTGAGGAATAAACTCTTCGTCCGTCTGCTCCGTCTTCCACCTCTCAAGTCCTGTCTCCTTCGCACCAAGAAACCGGTCTTCATATCCGATAATGTAGTCACTGGGATCAAGACTTGGGTCCCAGCGTAATCGATTCAGAACATCGGAGGCGGGACGAAGTTTTGAACTCGATAAGGGCGTCGCGGTGGGCTTCGGGCGTTGTGGGATTGCACGCTGCGGCTTGGCTTCACCAGCCTCCTCGAGTTCTTCTTCGAGCTCTTGTTCGTCTTCTGAATCAGAGTCCATATTCATGACGTAGTGTCCCCATTCTCGTTCATCTAGCTGTAGAGCCTTGACATCACGCCTCTTGACTAGCGACGCATCAATCCAGGAGGTATTTGAGTCGTAATTCTTCTCATCACTTCGGAGCTGGGTGAGGAAGCGATCAAGCACTTTTTCTAATGCTCTCTTGGCCTCTTGTTTATCTTCAGGACCTCCAGTCAAGTTGCCTTCTGCTGCTTTCGATAGGCCAATCAGGTAACATCCCTGAAAGTCGTTGCTGTCGGTCAAATTATTGGGAGTATCGTCTGTGAATAGAGCTGGCCAGACCCGCACTTCTGATCCCGGAAGTGCTTTGTGGATGTCTGCATAGTCAGTTAGAGTGTATACGTATTACTTCAGGTCTCGGGGGAATTACCAACGACGATGGATATGCAACGTGACTCAACCCAACCAACCAAACTCTTGCCTTTTGCAAGCATACGGCCCCAGAACTGGATGTCAATCTTGATAAAATCATTGTAAGCGTTCAGGAACTCAACAACTCTAGAAGGAAGACGAGGTTCTGAGGCCAGATCCGATGGTGTGCTGAAGAACTTTTGCCAGGTCATACCAGGCTCACTTAACCTCATATCGGCAGCCTTGAACTCCTTGATCAACATCTGCAAACCCGGAACCGTAGATTTGTTTGCGAAATTGGAGTTGGGTGAGTGGAAGCTAAGGATAACCATGGGCTCCCTTGCACTGCGGTTGTATCGCGGCTTCTTCTTGTGAAAGAACGCATCATACACCATATCATTCGCCCAGTCAAAGTTTGCGTAGTGCTGAAAAAAGCTCACGACTATGTCTGCAACACTTATTGAGCCAGCGTCATGTGCTACGCTCTTGCAAACCCAGGAGAGCATGAGGGTGATGTGCATTCCGCCCAGGTAACCAAACTTTGCAGCGTAGAGACCGCGCTGCAAAGCCCACAGCTTGATCAATCGGTAAGCCTGGCGGAATATTGATCGCGATGGAATTGTGCGCTGGAGGTATAGTAGGTCGCGGTACGGTTTCAACTTGCGAAGCGAGAGCATCGAGAGGTTGAAAATGGGGTCGGATGCTGGGATTTCTGCAAATTCGGACCATCTATAGGAAACATGTCAGTACTGTTATTAGGAGTAATCAGATATAGGCACTCACCTTTCGACCACTTGCGCTGCAGGGCAATACTGCAAGTCCATCAATATGCCATTGACAGAAAGTTCAAGCATAGTACCAGTAGTAGCTTCAACCTTTCTCAAGATGCGCACTTGAGGGTTTCCAGCCTTGACGAGACGTTGTCGAGCAAGTTTGAAGAATGTCTTCGAGCTGATGGAACCAATGCAAAGACAGTCAATGTCTGAACCGGATGTCCAAACACCCAAAGCATACGAGCCGACTGGTACTATGACTAGCGGGATACCAGATTGCCCAGTCTCCGTATCGTTATTTGTGTCCAAGACTATTCGTTGGAGAAGCGCAAATGCTTCTTGTCGCTGTGCCGTTTGCTCCTCGTTGGGAATCATACCATGGGTTTCAAGTGCTGAAGACATATCAGAAGACTCCGCCAAGGTCGCGATCGCGCGCTTCAATTGGACTGAGGGTTGATTGACGGAATCAGTATCCCTTGTACTATCCATCGTTCCACCATGTCCGACCTTTAGTCTTGCTCTTACTCCGTAGTGATCACTAGCGACTATCTGTACACCATTGATAGTCTCAGGCTGACCAAATTGATTGAACCGAGTCACATGAAGAGTATTTTTTGGGCGGACCAGTATCCTGTCGTAGCGCTGTGGGCGATCGTGCGAAGTCGTGGTAGTTCCCGCAGCAAGTCTGTTGTTTTGTGGATCAAACGTCGCGGATTCTTCGCCTTCGTATAGATCTCCCATATCGGCAATGCTTGTCTGGTCCGTTCCTTCAATTCTGGCAACGGCCCAGGCGTCGAACAAACCAGCATCGCTAATTGAGGTCTCTATAGAAGAGAGTGTGTTCGCGGTTTCTTCGGTGATGGCCTTGTTCTTGCAAGCAGTTTCAATGGTGTAACTTGAGGTGACAATATTAAAGTCGCCGGCAATGATCCATGGCTCATTCTCATAGTGTTGCTCTAGATGGCTGATGAGGGTTTTCATCTGAGCTCGTTTAGTTGCAGTCGAGCCATCAGTAAGGCCAGCGGTCAAGTGGACACTGGCGACTACCAGACCCTCCGAGCCTGACGAACCAGATGTGGCCAGCCCTCGAAACTGTGCAACAATGGCGCCCTTGTGCTTTCGATAGAATGGTACTGACTTCCAAGAAAATGGATAACGGCTCAGAACAACAATGTTTCGCAAACTGGGTAGTGGCCCAATGTCGGGTTGTTCGGGTGGTCCATGGGAAACGAACGGGTATCTTCGCTGAATCTCGCTGTCGCCCAGCATATAGGATAGGAAGTCGTCCGACATCTCTTGTAGCACCAGAATATCCGCCATTGCGGGGTCCGAGAGGATGTTAACGACGAGCAAAGAATCGCGATCATGTGTGGGAGGGTACTCGCTATCGATTAATACATTATAGCTCGCGACTGTGATTGTCTCCGCTTCGACTTTTTCGCGCTCCTCAGCAGTGTAAATTGACCATTTGTATTCATCTTCATCGAAGTAGTACGTCGACCCTGGCTGCACTCCTTGGCTGGGCTCCTGCTGGACTATTTCATCTCGAGTGTCCTCAGACTGGAGTGCGGTTACATTCGAAGGAAGGCTTCGTATCCAGTAATTAGGGCTGTCGGGTCTTGGGACGGCATCAGAGGAGCAAATGTCGATGGTAGCGAAAAGGCGCATGCAATCTGTCGAATCAGAACCACTCGTTCGTTCACGTACTAAGATAGCAAGTGATCCAACGCTAAATCGTAGGTGCGGTATGAGTTTTGCTTTGTCCAAGAGATATTCCCGTGCGAAAACTGTGTTGTCCTCAGATTGGCCAAGAGTGAGATGTAAGGTAGATCGAGGAGGCTGTTGTCCTATAGCTTCCAGCACTAATTTCCGTAGTGATTCGAGCGTCGCATTTACATCGCCATTGTCGTGCCTGGCACTGTCTTCGCTAAGGAAGATTGTGCACCTGTTCTTTTGAGTAAAATACCCGGCTTGGGCTAGTTCCACATTAATTGGGTTGTTTTGATCCAGGTGCGTTGCAAGATAGTCTTGGATTTGTTTCTGTGCCCATGGAAGCTGCTCAGGTGCTACGAATGGGTATACGAGATTGACGTGTGCTGGCCATCTTCCAAAAGCCTTGTCGTAGAGCTCTCGCAACTGATCCACATAGCCGCATTGTGACCTGGGTGGTAAAATGCAAAGAGCTGTATCATACGATGCTGTTGAAATACGTGCGGGTGCTGTAGATTCCTCCGCAGACGCCATTGTTCAAAACGCCACAATTTTGGTGAAAAGTAATGCTAAATAGAAAGAAATAGCGGATGGGTATCGTGTAAACGTGAAACGAGAAAGTGGTGGCGATGTTAAATGCCAACGAGCATAGAATGATACTTATGTTGTACCAGAATACATGTCCACTCATGCGAATCCACTTAGAGCATAAACGAGATGTCCACAATAGGCAATAAGTATGACTGTAGCTGTACCTGGCGCTCGTGCATCAGTGAGATATAATGAGTCATCTACGCTAACCGAAACGGGGGCATGCGCCACAATTATGGATCGAGCGTGTCTCAAATGCTTGCAGCGCAAGAGGCGAAGTCATAGCAGGGCCGATTATACTCTCATGAGAAAAGTAACAACAGCAGTTGGTGTATGTAGACTAGGCAAGAGGCTAGTGGGGTGATTACATCATACTACTACTAGGGCGCAGCCCACAACAGGCGAACGTCCTTCATCGAACAGCGTCATGACGTTTTCCACACAGCTATGGCGAGACTATCAGATCTACCAAGTGAACTTCTCTTTGAGATTATTGACCTCGTGGTTACTTCTATCCACTGGCCGGAGGAGAGCAAACGCTACCGGCCAGTAGACGACACAGGCCTATTCCCTAGAAACATATATTGCGTCCCTAAGCTGAAACTCGACGGACGACACCCTGCACTGAATCTATTACTCACGAGTCGGAAGCTTTACTTGGAGACGCACACCTACCTCTCAAAGAAGCCACAGACCCTCGACCTCGATGTTGCAATCATTGACGACCATTGGATTTGGCCAACGTGGCGAAATCTGCCCGTGCGAAAAGACGGCGCCTTTGACCGAATCGACGTCCATTTCATTCTTTGCTGCACTGAACACGAGCGGTCACTACAACATGAGTGGAATACGGACTCCGTAGCAGGTTCTTGCAAGAGCACGGATAAGGACTGTCGGCCAGCTACAAGGTACTTGAACTGGCGGGCATTGAATCCACTCAACAACCTCGTTAGTAGCGAGAACATCGACGCTTCTGTCGTCAACACGCTCTCCGACTTCATGGAACAGCCCTTTTCAGGCGAACCAACAGGACGTCCGTTCATCTTCAAGACCAAGACGCTAGCGTTCCATATCGATACAAGTGTCTACAGAGACGGGAACAGACTCCTAAGTAAATCAGAAGTGCCGGTGAGAGCAATTCATCAACTCGCCCATCTCTACTTCAAACAACTTTACCCCGCCAATGTCGAGAGAGCAAAATATTTCCTGAACGATGTGCAGGAGTATGTCCAAATCTGGTTTCAACAATGGAAAGAGAATGAACAGGTTTCGCCGAGAGTTGAAAAAGTCTTATTCTGCATTGATGGGGCGACTGTGCGAGAGCTAGATCCGGCTCAATATGCACAAGGAGTTAGCAAAGACTGAAACACAAGTACTTCATTGAGTGGAAGCACTAAGCTCTTGTCTATTCAATCTTTCTTCCGTATACTCTTGTACAATACACAAAACAAAACAAAAACGACCGCACCACAAAACAAATTCCACATTTTCCCTTAGCATCCCTTGAACTCTAAGACATCTCGTCTATCTCACACTCCACCCCAAACTGACTCCCATATCCCCCTTCACCCATCCACAATACTCTTCATAAACCTCTCCTCCGACTCCTTCGACATTGACGCAGTAACCCAATACCCCCCTTTCGCATCCTTCCCGACCAAATTCGTCATGTGCGCCAAAGACACCCAATCACTCTGGCGCCTAAATATCCCATTAGTATGGTAATACGTCGGCCTCCCCCTCCTTCCTCCTCCATTGCTCTCCTCGCTCCCACCACGCACAAGGGCCGCCGAAAAGTCCGTTTCGAAAAACCTCGCTTTATTCCAGTTACTCATGATGATTGTCTTGGGAATCATCGTCGTACCCGGTGGGAGTATGTGGTCGTAGCGACCGAGCCGCTGGTCGCGATGCGTTTTTTCGAGCGCCTCGCGGTTGCCCTTTTCGACGATTTCCTTGCGGAGTTTGGCGGCGACGTGGCCGAGGGGGAGGCCGAGAAAGTCTTTTAGTGTAAAGGGGGTGAAGATACCGGCCGTGGCGTTTCCGATGTATGCGGTGTTTTTGGGGATTAGGACTTTGTATTTTTCCGTCGCTTCGCTTAGTACATCGCGCATTTCGAGGACGTTGAGGACCAGGATTGGACGGGTGGGAGGGTGCTTTGGGAGGTCGAGGTCGGAGGTTACGAGGTGCCGGATTAGCCAGGAGGTGATGATGTCGCCGTCGGAGAGGAACGGTGTGGTTTTGGGAGGAGCAGTGGTGTTGTAGGTTATTTGAGAAGGGTCGAGTGAGGCGAGGTCGCTCATTGCTTCATTGCGTAGTCGGGCCATGGAGGATGCTGGTATGTACATTTTGCGATCGCATTGTGGCTTGGGGGTCTGGAATAGGCGCCAGTGAAGGACAGCAAGGATGAGTTTGAAGCTGGGTAACTTGGGTAGCCTCGAGATCCAGTCCTTGAGACTTGATGCTGCCGCCCATACCGAATGTTGTTTCTTTTCTTCATCTTCCTCATTTTGTAGCGTGCCAAGCTCTTCTAAATAGTCAACATCGTAGTCCCAGAGTTCTGGTACGTCTTCATCCCTTCCTTCTAGGACCGCGATCCATGCATCCAACAATGTATGGAGTCCCAACGCATCCATTAGTGTATGTAGCCACGTTATTGTAACCAACGTCGCATCTTGAAAATTGGCAATGTCCAGCCCTAACTGTGCCTTGTCGCTGTGAGTCCAATATTCAAGCACTTTTGGACCGCCCTCCCGTGGCGTAAGCTCAGTCGTCACAGGTAAGGTTTCAAATGATTGTATACAATCATTGTCTTCGATATTGGGCAACCTGCGCGAGACGGGATGTTCTTGCAATTTCATATCATACGTCTTTTGAGTGTAATCAATTGGTGGACGATCCTTGGTATACTGGGCCGGAATATGATTCTCAAGTCGTCCACCGTTGTTGTTCCAACGTATTCGTGCTCCCACTTTTTTCCAACGGGGCTTCTCAAGCAATTTCCAAAGTGCATCAGCGAGCTTTTGGGCATCGAGAACATCGTCGAAGCGCATAGTGAGCTCCACCGCAATGTTTCTATGTTCACTTCTATCATCCTGGCTATTCAGCGGTATGACTGTATCCGTTGGTATGCGCTTTGGAGCGGGTCGTTGTCCAAAGGCGTAGTTGAGAAGGAATGACATTGCAATATTTCCGAGAATTTCCGAGAATGGGAGAATGATACTGGTGTGTAGTCGAGGAATCTCATCGATTCGAAGTAATGTGTTGTTAGGCTTTGTCGTCTAATTCTTGTCCGGACTACGCCCTTTTACAAAGAAAACAGAAAGCGAGAAGAGCGAACAAGTAGCACACAAAAGGATTAGTTATTTAACATCTTGTTGTTCAAACTTTACGCACGAATCGCGTCTCTGCTTACGTGCGGCAGAGAGAGATTCGTGGTCAGACTTTCCGGTTGCTTCCGGGGTGTCTGAGACCCATGAAGTCGTCTCCGAAACCCTTGTCTTGAGTCACAATAGAAACAGTTATGAGGTTCAATCGATGAAAACTCATCCATTAATTCTAATTGTGGAAGAGAGGAGTATTCACTTCCGGTTACTCCTTTGTCGTATTTCCGGCGCTCATCGATCTTAGTATTTAGTCTAGCAACCGTGCGGCATCTGGGGAAGTTGGGTCTGTGCCACGGGGCAGTTTTCATCCAACCATCTGGATCCACCAAGAGGGCCTTGGTACATATTTTGCAACGTAGAACATCTAGTGCAAGAACCGGCGCACCAAAAATCTACCGGATTCAGGGTAAGAGGGATTTTTACCAATTCTGAAAGAGTAGCAAAAGGCATCTTCTGACTGAACTTCTCCCTCACTGCCCAGCTGGCATTCACCAAACGCCAATACCAATCATCAATCATAACTCATTATCATTAATCATTAACATCAAACGCCTATCAATTCCCCGGGCCCGCGAAATTCCCTATGAAAACAACCAAGATGGCACAATAAGCCGCAGATGCCGCAAACAGCTCGTGTCTCGCCGCCTTCGTCAGCAAACTCATCGCAGCACTGAACAGCAACGTAAAAACCATCAAAACACCAACCGCATTGAAAGTATCCCTCTTGTTTATATCCACAGCAGCAGTAGCGTTCTTGTCAGTAGGGCTGGGTTCAGCATGTGTAGCAGTACTAGTGAGCTGGTACATGGTGACTACAGGGACGACGAGGAGACAGAAGATAACCACAGTAATGAGTACGTTGACGAGTTTGTCGATGCGAGAGCTGCTGTAGAAGGAGACGTAGGGGTTTGTTGTTTTTTCTTGGGCCTCTGGTGTGCGGAAGTATTTCTAAGCAGCAACAGTCAGCATCGTGTGACGGGGTTTTGCCACAAGAGGGTGAATGCTTACCTGGAGTGGCAAGGACTCGGTTCGGAAGACTTTTTGTAGGAGGCGGTCGATTTGGCCAATTACTGTCTCTACGCCACCGTCAAAGGTAGCCCATTCGCGGCCGTTGTGCAGTGAGACAATGTCTTCCTTAGTGCGGATGGAGTCCATTTCAGCGTCCATGAGTGGCTTTTGGTTGTGGCAGTAGCGCCGGACGCTGCGGTAGTTGCGGTCTGAAGGTCTTTGGAATGATTCCAGTGTTCTTGCCTTGATGAGGACCTCGTCTGAAGATGGTTGTCAGTCTTGACATCCAACTCCAATTTGTAAAGTTCGATACTCACCATACTCTAATAGCTTCGACTGGATCTCACGAAGTATAACTCGGCGGGTACGTGGCTCCCCTTCTCCATCAGGCTGTTGAACATCATAGTCTCTTGACTTCAAACGGTCGGCATCTTCGTCATGATCTTCCCAATCAATTTCGTCCAACTCCTTCTCTAGACAAGTGATTTGGTCTTGCAGGTCAAGTAGGACGCGTGAGTGTAAGTAGCTGAAAGAGCGGTACAATGAGAAATTTGGTTCGCTCGCTTGGAATGCAGCAAGTCTGGGAAATCCGTTGGGGGTTTCCTCCACTGCCAATTGTGAGAAATGAGCGACCTAAGGAGAGGGCAATGCATACACTTGCGCGTTCTATTTTCGGTCACATATTCTGGTTCAGGTGCCGAACGGAAAGGCACCGTTATCCGTTGGAGCAACTTGGGGCGCTTTTCCTTCCCTTCTATCCGAACATTAGTTTATTTGGTTTCCACGAAGCGCGCATGGCGTCTCGATGTACTTGGTCCAGAATCTCCGAGCCATTATGCACATGGGTGCTGACGGCAAGGCGTTTTCACATGCGATGGCTACATGCGATAGCGACATGACGAGACGGGGCGTTGAGCCAAGACCGGCAGGCAGACTTTGGGGGCCAAATGGGCGGGTGGGAACACCTACGAGGCTGTGCACTCTCGATATCAATCGAATCTGTCCGCACGGACGGATGGATCGTGGAGTGGGTGTCGTCGGCGGTTTCAACAAACTCCTCAGCTAGAGTTGCATCTGTGTTGGTCGGGGATGCTGGGGATCCGGGGGCCTTTTCGATGTAGGTGTCTCCCGTCATGGTTCGAGGAGGGGTCATTATGGGCCTGAAAGGGAGCGCAGCTCTTCACGTCACCGAGGATGCAATAGGAGAGAGGATGAAAAGTTTTGCACAGGTTCAAGAAATGGTCAGACAGACATTAAGAACAAAGTGTGGCTCGTAAAAGTGTGGCGGAACAGAAATTGCATAGCCATCAGACATGACTTGGGACGGGGATTGTTGTCCCCCTCAATAAAGCTCAGCCCCCGAACGCCCCTAACGCCTCATGCGCGATTGGTTACTCCCGCCTTGATTTCAGCTGCCTGGCAGCTACCGGTGAGCTGAGCCACATGGCAAGGCGAGGTGACAACGCTTAGTTACCAGGCTTCAGTTCCTTCTCGCGAGTCCATCCAGATTCGACCCTCATGTTGTAGACATCCTTGAGCTTGTACTCGACATAGCCCGCGGGATTGGATCTGCGGTCGTAGATTGTGAAGACACCCTTGCTGCGCAGGCCATTGACGAAAACTGGCTTGTGGACGACATCGCCCTTTTTGAACCGCGCGCTTGCCTAAGGCATTGTGAGACGGCATTGCATGTGTAATGGAGAACCCCGAGCTTACCATTGCGGCGTCGGGATCCACGCGCACGCCTGATTTGGTGTCTGGAATTTCATATTCAGGCTGAGAGGCCAGAAACTCGTCGTGTGGCTGATTGTCAGCTGCGTGAATGTCTTCAGCAGGCTGCATGTGCTGCGTGCCGAGTGTGGTGGTTGCCATGGCTTGGGGAGATGCGAGAAGTGAGGCAGAAAAGCCTTGTGGATTGTGCCTTGAGGAAGAGAAGAATCGGGTGTTAATATACAAGTCCTTATTGCTGGCCTCTTAGAAGGACGATTAATGCAGCCCCAGGCAGCACAGGTTTGTGACTGGTATGATTACAGATGGGGGCCCAAATGGTTGCTTGCACAGCCGCCGCTTCGGCATCGTTTATGCCTTGTCCGACCAACACCGTTTATCAGCTCGCGCTGGAGGCGCACCTCGATTGAGTAAGCCAACATTCCCATGTGCAGTTTGCCATGAGCAGCGTTCGCACACGGCACCGATGATTCCGGCAAGACAATGATCGAAAATAGACAATGAAGGCTCCGTGTGCGGCCCCCAAGCGGAAATTGGCCCGGCGTTGATTGGCAGGCTGGCCCTCGCATCTACCACATCTCCCCGCTCGCGCGTGTCGTGCATGTCCCGCCAATATGGGGGCTGAAAGCCACCGCGAACGCTTTCTTAATTATGGCTGGTTGCTGCAAACCTCACCTTCTGCAGCAACCCCGCTGTCCTCTTGATTCATGGCTCTCTCCTCAGACACTGGCGCGCACGTCGTGCAAACAATGGTAGCCGAGGCCGCTCCTCGCGTTGTAAACCCATATCCAAACAAAGTTATCCATGCCGACATACGCATACAATCGATTGACGAAGAGCCATCCCAAGATGGACCGGTTCAGCAGAGCGATGGGCGTATGCCCGAGAGCACCTCGAGCGCGGCAGATGCTGAATACCAAGAAAGAGCCGCAGAGATGCAGAACTGGTGGGCTGAGGCTATTGCACGGAACATGGACCTGCCGGAGGGGTACTCGCATGTCGCAGTGTTGATCATCAAGTGGGCGGATGACCTTGACGAGCTCAAGACGGGCGAAGAGGTGAGTTGGTGTGAAACACGTGTTGGCGTACGTCACCGTCTGACTTTACTAGGCAAGGGAACTCGGCGCTCTCTTCCGTGATAGATTCAACTACGCCACCAGCATCGTCGAACTCAACGTCGTAAAGAAGCCACAGCACCAGCTAGACAGCTATGTTAGCGATTTCATCTGCAACAACGATGGACCAGATAATCTCTTGATTGTATACTACACCGGCCATGGCGTTTTCAACGACCAGAAACACTGCCTCGAACTCACGGGCAGTCTCCGCAACAACGTTCTGCTCCAGGATAGAGGATTCCGCACGACTGCCCGCGCAACTTGGAACAAGGCAGAAGATCTTCTCAGGCATGAGGATGTCGAGGGAGATGTCCTGACCATCCTGGATACCTGCTACTCGAGCAATTTTGTCAAGTCTTCCAAGGATGGCCACAAGCGATTCGAGCTTCTCAGCGCATGTGCAATCGATCAGACGACTGAAGCTCCTGGCAAGAACTCGTACACCCGTGCGCTTATTGATGCTATCAAGGAGCTCCTAGACAAGGACGGCGAGGGTCCGATATCTACATTCCGTCTGTACCAGCGTATCAACATGGACCCTCGCCGCAAGGATACTCCGTCCCAGATATGGTCGCGTGGTAAGAGCGTTCACTACAGCGAACAACACATCTTCCTGGCGCCTCTGAAACTCACGAAAGCACATACGTTGCACTTGCCCAGTTGGCGGACCAGGCCCAGGGGTTACCTGACCCTGCGTTTTGGTCTCCGAGATCCAATCCTAAACCAGCAGCAAATTGAGTTTATGACCAAAGCTCTCTCCAAGTCCTTTGCCAACAAGGCACTAATGGGTCTAAGGAAGATTGAGTGGGTGGAAATGGAGTCTGCACCACCCATGTCGCATTTCGAGCGTGTTGCTTCCGTCGTGCGCGTCGTGGCACAGTGGAAGAAGGCTGTGGTTAAGAAAAAGGAAGCAAGGCAGTCACAGCGCCATGATAACCAATCCAACCTACCGCACATAAACGTCGAATCAGCCAATGCGCTACACAAGCGCGCACGCACAGAAGCGGAAACAGATGAGCTGCCACATGCGAAGAGAGCATATCTCGACACCTCGCACCCTCCCTCGCCGCCAGTGTCAGAGTCTTCGCGTGCCGAAGCCGAAGACTCCTGAAGTTTTACTCTTTTTTTTTTACCGATTCCTTCGAACCTTTTTTTTTGCATTTCAGTTGAGCTTGCTTGAGCTTAGGATACCCATTGTCGTGCGCTGTATACAATGATTTCAACTTGTTATTTTTATTTCCGTAGTTCCGTAGCGTTCCGTCTTTAGCTGCGTTGGCAAGATTACTATTTCTCGCTCATGTGGCGAAGGTGGCACCACTTTCCAATCTCACCACCATCACCAAACTTAGCTTACCCAATGCAATGCAATAACGCCATACATGGCGGCGTCCTCCGCACCGTCACCTTGTCCTCGCACAAACTCGTATCCACGCTCCGTGACTGCATGACTTCGTCCACTAACCATTCGTATAAAAGGCTTTGAGTACCTGCCACTTTCGTATCCACCACCACAACAAAGCATCAGCAATCACATCTACATTACACATACACATATTCAAGCTCGCATCTCAACCACAACCAGAGATCCCAGCAAATACAACAGCGAACATGACAGCTACCACAATCATCACAGCTGTACCAACAAACCAACACGACCACACCATCGGTCATTGCCGCGCTCAACGGCACACGCTCTACGCGTACACCGAGCATTGCCAAACAGTCGATGCAAAACCAAACCCTACTGTTTCGCAACCTCAACCCTGCAGTGAAGACGAGTGGACAGAGAGTTCAGAAGAGCTTGCGCGCTGGGGCATACAAGCTGCTGAGCCGGCGAGACAGGATGCTGTTCCTGCGACGAGAGTGCATGAAGAGCCCGAGTGTCTGAGGATCGAGGATGTTGCAAAGTTTTGGCAGTAACTGGATATGAGGATTGGAGTTTGGGAGTTAGCAAAGGGATTTGATGGCATTTGTTATTTTTGTAGAATAGATTTTTAGAGTTGTAATGAAATAAAGAATGCATGCATGCATGATACCAAAACATCTATAGTTGTTTCGTGAACCTTCCACCACTTCATTATCTCTTGGATACTCATGGTGAATCAAATCATTATACCAAGTTCGCATGCAAAACTACCATTCCGTGTTAGTATACGATACTCCACAACGTCCGTTGGAGAAAGCAACGGAGTTGTATTGCCCCACGTCGCCCACACCTCGCTTCACGTCAAAAAACGTTGTCTAATATATTTTACCTAATACCCAAAATTTCCATCAATGATCACAGCATTCAGGTGCGGTGCCAGAGTGGTTAATGGGTATGACTCGAATTAACTAGATATCATATGGCTTCGGCCGCAGGAGTTCGAATCTCCTCCGCATCGTTTTTTTCTTTTTGCATCTTAAGTGACATGGCTGACCCACACGTATACAACGTTATCTTTTGCGTGTTGACACAGTTCTGTTCATGCTGATTTGGCTGGGTGCTTACTTTCTTTTTTTTTTACTTCGCATGAGATGGCTACATAGGGGTGCGAGCAGCGTCTAAATGCCTAGGAAGATGAGAGATGATATCCATGGTAAGTGTATATAGTATATTTATCATTATTATCTACTTACGAATAAACATACACGGTAACATGTAGTATGTGCAGGATGGGAGAAGCACATGGAATTAAGTTTTCTCTACCACTTAGTACACTCGCACCATGAAGAAGTCTCCTTCTCTCAATCAACATATCTAACTAAAAAGTATTCGTACAAACATCTTACTACCCAATAATCAGTGAACCATGACCATTCAGACTGGAAAGATTGTGCTAAACGGGATCGTATGCTATATGATTTTTCCAAAAATATCATTAAGCAACACAGCGCCGTGCGCATTTCGTGCTAGCCTGTTGGTACACTGCAAATTCTAATTTCGTATTTTTTTGACTCTATACCAGTTACTTGGACAAGTGATTCAACTTGTTGGAATTCGTTTTCATCGGGAAATGTTGCATGTTTCGATAATGGATAGTTTTTTTTCAGTATTACATGTCGGCCCTGGAAATCCTGATGATTGGCCTACTCGAGCAGTTCAGATAATATTGGCAAACACGATGGATGTGCCGTTTCGATGATTGTCTTGATTATGCGAACGTACTTGGATAGTTCCAAAAGCGCAGGATCATCTCTCGGCAATGGTAAGTGTAGAGCTTTTCACGAAATTTGGTCTTCACTCCAGGTAACATGTATAACTGACAAAGTGAAACAGATTCATATTATCGTGACGACTATAATGGATATCGTACGTAGATGCGCAATGGTATCGCTCGCTTAGTGTAGTTGCCCCAAGGGTTTTAGAGCACAGCTCCGGAAAAAACCGCCAGCTACAACTCAACCAAACTCTCTCTTGATCAACATTCGTCAAGCTAATGCTGTCCTAATGTACAAAAAATTGACACGCAAGAACGCGCCCATATCTACAACAGCATCTTCCTGGGGTCCTCAATATACTCCTTGACCTTGACCAAGAAAGTGACAGCCTCTCGTCCGTCAAGAAGTCGGTGGTCGTAGGTGAGGGCGAGGTACATCATCGGCCTGATCTCGACCTTTCCGTTGATGGCGACGGGCTTCTCCTTGATGGCATGCAGACCGAGCACAGCCGTTTGTGGGAGGTTGATGATGGGAGTGCCCATCAGACTGCCAAAGACACCACCGTTGGAGATGGTAAAAGTACCACCGGCCATATCCTCAATGGTGAGCTTGTTATCACGTGCCTTTTTGCCGAGGTCTGCAATGGCCTTCTCGATGCCAACCATGTCCATGCTCTCTGCGTTCCTGACGACGGGTGTGACAAGGCCCTTCTCGGTAGCGACGGCAACCGAGATGTCGACGTAATCGCGGTACACAATGGTGTCGCCGCCGTTAGGGCCCTCAATGGAAGCATTGACAGCGGGGACATCGCGCGCGGCGAGGATGCAAGCGCGGGAGAAGGCGGACATGAAGCCAAGCTTGACGCCCTTGTTCTTGAGAATCTCATCCTTGTAGAGCTTGCGGAACTCCATGATGGAGGACATGTCGACTTCGTTGAAGGTGGTCAGAGAAGCGGCCGTGTTTTGCGACTGCTTGAGACGCTCGGCAATTCGGAGACGCATGCGGTTCATCTTGACCTGCATTGAACGGTTAGTGCACATATAACATGAGACAGACTCTGTATACATACGCGACGCTCCTCACGGCTGCCGGGGGTTGCGGGTTTGGGCTCCTCCTTTGGCTTGGAGTCCTTCTTGGGCTCAGGCTTCGATTCCTGCTTGGGCTGCTCTTGTTGCTTAGGAGGCGCTGGCTTGGATTCCTCCTTTGGCGCCTCAGGCTGAGACTGCTCCTGCTGGCCTTCAGGTTGCGATGAAGTCTCCTGGTCCTGAGAAGCGGGTTCCTTGGGTTCTTGGCTGGCTTCCTTCTTTCCACCTTCTGGCGCCGCGCCAGGCTCAAGCTTCACAATCTCCTGTCCAACAGTGACGGTGTCCTCCTCATTGACCAGGAACTCCTTGATGATACCGGCCTCGGGCGCATTTACAGCAACATCAATCTTGTCAGTCTCAATGGTTGCGATTTCTTCGTCTTGCTCAACAAAGTCGCCAACCTCTGCACACGTCGTTAGCTTGCCCCCGCAGTCGAGCAACGAGAGTTGATCGCACGTTTTGACCATTGCTTGAGAGTTCCCTCGGTGATGGACTCGGCCATTTCGGGCACCTTGACGATGGTGTCGGCATAGGTTCTTATCTGCTCGAGAGCGCATAGGCGCTGTGAGGAGAGCTGAGCTGGGCGCCTGTGTGGGGGGTGTCAGTTGATGGCATGTCGGTGGGGTGGAGCAATTGGCCGCACCTTGAGGCCTGGCCCAGAAGACCGGATGAGTTGGCTTTGGTGAGAGCCGAGTAGGAGCGGGCAGTAGGAGTGCATCGGGGGCTTGCGCGCAAAGCTCGCACAGAGCGCATGGCAGCTGGTAGGCGGCGGAGACACTGTTGGCCAGACATGACGGGCAGATAAGCGAGGACCGAAAAAGAAACGAGAGGGGCGGGGAGAGATGAACGCCTGGGTGCGGGCGAGGAGCGATTTGCTATGCGATAGTATGCTCGGGTAAGAGGACAGAAGACTTGAGGCAATTCAACAGCGATGATGCAGTTCTCAAACAGGCACAGCGACCTCTTATGTAATCACGGGTCCCGCACTCCGCCCTCCGCACAGGCCCCACGACTGCCATGCGAGTAATAGCTTCGTACATGCATATAATATATTAACCATAGTTCGTTATGCTACTATCTCATCGCAGCTATAGCTCGCTCTTCTGTCGCCTTCGCCACAACAATAATCGATCTGGTTATTGTATCCAATGGAGGTGTGCCTAATAGGCATATACCCGTTTTCGTGCAGGCTTCTTTTTTGACTCTTTTGACTCTCACTGCAAAGCTATTCTTTGATACTCTATTCCAGAAGGGTAGGATGTGGCCTGCTTTTCTTTTCCGAGTAAAATAATTTGATGTGCTATAAGCCAAGCAGATGCAACAAATTCAAGTCATAGTATATTAAAGTATGTAGACGTGTTACTCATATAGCTCGTTATCCTATCTTTACATATGTACCCATCATCATCATTACAGCTTTAGCCGCATATTACGACCGGTCCGAACAGTCTTTCAAACATGAAGAAATGCAATTCTACCCTCCCTAACTCATAGTTTGACTGTACTTCTCGCTCGAATCCTATCCCCAAACTTGAGGAACAAAAATGGAATCGGCACCAGTGCGGTCGCTATGAACCCCAACATACTATTACCCCATCCATACCCCATCTTCTCATACATAGTTTTACTGCTCAGCGGAACGAACGCTGCAACCAGACTCCTCAGCACCGTTGCTGCTGCCATGGCACTCGCCGCATGCACCGTGAACACATCAACCAGGTATGTGTTGGCAGGCAAAAACGTCATCAACAGGCCAAATCCAATCATGCCCGTTGCAATCATAGGCACAATAAAGTGTGTCTGGTACTGGACGCTCCAGCCGTACATGAAGAGTCCGCCGGGAATAGAGATGCCGCCGATGCACATATTGTAGAGCCGGTGTTCGGGGCGGAAATCGCCGCGTTTGATGTGCTTGTTGACAGTTTTGTTGCCGTAATGGACGACAATGGATTGCCCAATGAATGAACCTATACCTATACCTAGGAATGAAAGACCGCTTATGCTGCTACTCCATCCGTATTGCTTCCTGAAGACGGCCGAGAAGGTGGTGAAGAGGATGTAGAGATAGGCGTACATGACCGCGATGTATATGGAGATGGAAGAGCAGATTGGCGAAAGAAACAGCATTTTAGCCGGGCGGACGATTGAGTATCGGAAGAGTTGTTGAGGGGTAAGCCCTGTGTCAAGTTTGGAGCGCAGTTTAGAGTTGCCGGTTGAGGCTTTCAAGCGGTTGACTTTGCGTTGGAGGATGATGACAGCGGACGTTTCTGACATGAGGATAAGTGAGATGATGAAGAATGCACTACCCTGAGGTTTAAGTTAGCCGAGCTCTTACGTATCGTGATGAGAAGCCTACCAGTATAGCCACAAACCAAAAGTTCCATCTCCACCCCTTTGCAGCCGTGAGGAAGCCACCGATCACAGGACCGACGCAAGGCCCAATAGCTACATCAAACGCATCAGCCACATTTCCGCAGGAAGAATGGCCATATTGACTTACTAGGCCCCATAATCCACACCGACATCGCTGTCCCCCTCTGCTCTCTCGGAATCAAATCTGCAATCGTGCCACCCCCAAGCACCATGGGCGCTCCGCCAAAACACCCCATGAAGAACCTAAACACAATAAACTGCGTCATATTTGTTGCCACAGCCGCCGCAATCGTAAATATAATAAACAAGAGATTGCAGCTGTGATATAGCGGCAATCGCCCATACATTTCAGACAGTGGCGCGATAATCATCGGCCCAAATGCGAAGCCAAGCACGTACACTGACACCATGAAGCCAGAGAGTAGGTCGTTTGTCGAATGGAACTCGCGCATGACGTCGGGTACGCCGGGTGCAAACTGCGAGCTCGCGAGTGGTGTGAGGAAGGTGATTGCAGAGACTAGAGATACTGTGCCCCATTTCTTGAAGGCTGTCCAGTTCATTGGGTTCTCAGGGTCGTCAGGACCGTCGAAGTCGACGATGTTGGGGTCTCGGTCATCGTCTGCTTCTGTGTCGTCGTCATCGCCGCTAGATATTGAATTGGTGTTGCCCTTTTCGATATCTTTCTCTCCTGGTTCGTATTCGTCTTTGGCCTTGTGTTGCCAGGCTGCGTTGCCGGAAGTGTGACTTGGCGCTTGATGTATCGAGCCAAGGTTGGTTGGGATATCTGCATCGTGGCCTTCGGCTACTGCTTGGTCAATGATCTCGCTTCTTGTGGGGTGTCGATAGAGTTCTGATGGCCCTCGTTCGGACATGGCGTTGGTATGTGAGGAATAGAAGAGGTCTCGCGTTCGAGTTAAGTTGCTATCATTCGATGCTCAGAATGTATTGCGCAGCTCGTCGTTTCGAAAATACAGAGGCTAGTAAAGCACACTCAAAGGTAGCTAGTAATTAAATCGATGGCACTAAGATGTGTATACTTCTCAACTATTTGTATCCGCGCCCGGGAATAGGCAAAGCAAATAGCCGACACAAACGTATGCGTACAAAGACCAGCATGATTGCTTAAGAGGCACAAGCTGGAACACGGCTAGAATACTAGCAGCCAAGTACGGGCCGGGGTGTGCAATCACCTCTATGTCCGCATCGTCGGTGGCTTGTCACGGAGAGATTGTGCGCTGAACCCCGAACATGGGTGCTTCAGGGCGTAAGGCGTGCTTTTTACCGGGGCCACCAAGTAAGTATACACTTGCATTGCATATTCGTAGGGCGCGTTCACGTATTATTGGGCACATGGTCCCAGAT
The DNA here is from genome assembly GCF_000523435.1 of Bipolaris zeicola 26-R-13. Taxonomy (NCBI): domain Eukaryota; kingdom Fungi; phylum Ascomycota; class Dothideomycetes; order Pleosporales; family Pleosporaceae; genus Bipolaris; species Bipolaris zeicola. The sequence goes on along the minus strand of NW_006912212.1, from coordinate 6,252 downwards.
GAAGTCTCTTGCATCTACTTATATCCGCGACTCACAAATTCCATAGAGTATTATTCCGTAGATATTTGGTTAAAGGAGACATGTCCCGCATTGTTTAACCGAAATACCCCCTCTTTTCCCCACACACAACTCAGCCGCATTTTCGCCCATGATCGCATAACTACTCCCGCGGCTCAAAGCCAAGCCCCAGTTGTACCCTCTGTGTAACAACATAACTGGAATACCATCACTCTCTTTGAATTTGTAATCGTCGAATGAGAGTCGTATTATCCTCATCATGTGTCAAATCAAAGATATAGCGGTCGTATACCATCCACTAGTAAGTATGCAACCTTGCAAACATCACAACACCTCGGCCGAGCCGGTAAGCACACCGCCACACGGCTATTGGCTCCTGTGACCTGTTGCGCCCGACTAGTGTCCTTCGGCGGTTACAATGTCGCGACTCCGAAGATAGAGTGAGTGGAAGACAGTACGTTGTCCATGTCGTCGGCTAGTCACCGTTATATGCACATAATTACTTCTGGCTACCCACACGCTTGCTAGTGGTGGATATAAGCTGTTATAAAGCAGAAGAAACAATATATTGAGTCATACAAGTGGGATTTCTTGGCCATATAGGTAAGGTTCTAGTACTATCTTCAAAGCCACCGACGGAGAGAAATAGCTCCTAGTAACAGTAGGTCAGGTAATTTTTGTCTTGGGCCACCGCTCTATCAAGAACCTAGCTGCGTATAGATATACATGGTAAGCCTACGAGCTAGGCTCATCCCAGACTAGTCCAGAACAAAAAAAGTCGGCCGAAACGCGCTCGATAAGCAGCGTTTCCCTGTACAGCACCACTTTCTTCATCAGGCTTTCCTTTTTTTTCGTGATGCTCCGAGTCAACAAACATGACGCATAGTATTGGAATCCTGATGCCCAAAGCTTCCGTCTCAGCAGGTTCCTTGAAGACACCGAGGGCATTCATGAAGCTAGTGGCCATCATGTCAGAAGGGATGAACGTAAATGTGGAAGACAACTTATTTTCCGCTTTGGGAGGGGACCGCGGAATTGCACCGCGCATGACCTTGCCATGTTGGAGATGCGCCTTATGCTAGTCGGACGACACGTCGGGTTGACATTTTCAAGAACAAGAATAAGAAGAATAAGAAGGAGTATACGACATCAGCTACGTAGTGTATTCGCCGGATAGTCAAATATGAATCTGTTTTACGGAACGGACCGTTGGATCCATGGATGCGGACTAGAAGGTACCAGAAACAATGTAGTAGTATGCTAGCGCAACAGAACAAAAAACCACCAATAGAAATGTTCATTGTCGAGTAACAAAAGCCTATTATTCACGGGCCCCATTGAGCAACTCAGATTACAGTAATTGCTTTTATTAGCGCATCGAAGGAATCGGGTCTTCTAGGATGCCTAATGAATACTAAATGTTCTACTAGGTAGCAACTTCATACTGCAGAGCGACTGAACTCGCCTTCAGGCTAAATAGATACAATCTGCTTACTGCTACGCGTTCTAAGTTTCACTTCGAAATGTCACTATAGCTGTTAAACATGAACCAACGAATTGATAGAAACATGAAAGCAACAACGGATCAGGAAAGTGCGTGTCTCGATAGCTCCACGCGTTACTGCATCATACAATATCTCTTCTACCTCCTTCTATCTCCTTTTATCCTCTACACCAACGGTCTCCAACAAACTGCGCCTATATCTCAACCTAAACTACAAGACAGCTTTAAAGGCTATTCAATTGTTCCGACACTCCAAATTCGGTAACTGGTTCGCCATCATGGATTCCTGAAACTTCAACGTAAGCTTCGAGGATAGTCGTTCCAAGACCAGGAACATCCAAATTAGTCAGTTCTCCTGTACCTGGATGTTTTACTGTAACCTCCAAAGATAGACCCAGAGTTGGTAAGTTCAAAGTATATCCATTGTGGTATGTAAGATTGGTGACCGGTGATACCCATGGCCCGGTAGGATGAATGTCGTCCTCTAAGGTGTGAACCTCGGTATGTCCATTAGGGAATAGAACAGTTGCAAAACGTGATAGTTTCAATGGAAGATTGGTGGAGGATACATGCCAAACGCTCATCGACCATCCATTCGATAAGTAGATGGTATAGAAGTCCCATCCTTTTGTGGGAGCACCAGGACCCCATTGTCGATCCAACCAACCCACTGATTCCTCAGGAATAACCGCAACATCAGTGCCGTTCACGTTAATGCTGCCTGTAACCCATAGTTGAGGAGATGCAATCTCATGGGTAATTCCACCCCCGAACCAATGAATTCCCGAACCTGCGTGGTATAAATTGGGGCCTCGCGGCTCGAGGGTGAGATTCATTGTCACACAGGGATGGAAGGTCTCTGCGTGCTGCACAGAAACCAGATCAGGTTTAGTCGAGTATTGGTGCGCAACCTTGTTGCTAATGTCGTATGTCGTATTTGAAAGTGTCCCCGGAGTAAAATCAGTTCTCCCGTAGTATTCTCCTGTATCGATATCTAGGAGAGATAGGCAGGAATTGATGCCTTCCCCTGCAGTGATAACTTGAGAAAGAGTGGTAATAGCGAAATAGCCATGGCCATTCTCCGCAGTTAACCATAATGCGTACCAATAGCTGTTGATTAAATTGCCAGCACCAAGTGTCATCGCGGTTGTCAAGTCGACACCCGGGCCATTGATCTTGATATGTAAGCACTAACCAGCCAATTCTGTTGTAGGTACTTACGGTGGATGGTTCATCGAGTACTGGGGTGGTTGATGGTGAACGGAAGAAAGCTGAACCGGAACTCGCAAGAGCCGTTAACAACAATGCTGATCGACGCATCTTACGATTTTATAGCTGAGATTCTGTTCAAGGAGGGACCTAATCGCTCTTGGCTTGCTGTTGTTATGAGATTTGCTGCAGTTGGTACGGACATATCTCTACGACCTCGACGGTAGGCTTTAAATGTTCAAGTGTCTAACAAGGAGACGATTACCATGTCTGTATATCTACATGATTGTTGCTAGTAATACCGAAAGTAGCAAATATCGGAGATTTATGCTACCGATATGCCGTGCATCGTCTGTTCCACCAGCCTCCGCCTAGTCCCGACTACCGACATTTGCCTCTGTCTAGTCCCTAAATGTCTTCATCTACCTATGTCTCCTCACCTATGTCTCCTCATAATCGGCAGTCAGGCTACCCATGTTATTCGGATACCGGATCTTTGTCACTTCCAGACAATAAGTTGCCTCGGCTAACTCTGCTTTGATTTCAAGTGATACACCTGAGAATTTCAATGCATACTCAGGCACTAACCCTGAATATGTCAAGTTTTGGGCAAGATACTGAGTACCGCGATTTGATGAATATCTAGTAGGAAGCGGCTTGTACACGGTCGAATAATGAAGGAATTGTGTATCGCGTCTCTTTGAGACTTCTACCGCGCTAGTTCGTGTGTACATCCCCCCGTAGGCCGAGTCGGTAATGGTCCCCAATGGTTATCGAATCGAACTTCCATTCAACTTCTCGGAAGACGGATCTGCAACAGCCCGCTTTGATCTCGAGCCCTGAGACTGACACCGCAGAGTGAGTAAACCTTGCTATCTTGTTACTTCAGTTGTAGTGCTCTGCTAACAACTAAAGCCTGCAGAAATTCACAGCGTCAGTACCACTCTCGTCTGAGCAACACGGTAGGCAAACCTTGATCAGCCACCTAATGGATTACTGACTTGGATTAGATTGCTTGAGATCACTCTCTTTTCCGGAGCAAGAACATCGGTTCCATGATATTCATACCGCCGTAGGTACCTGTGAATGGCTTTTTGAACATACAGGCTACCAAGTCTGGATGGAAGGAGATTTGGGACTCTTTTGGATCAAGGGAGACCCTGGAGCAGGCAAGTCTGTGCTAATGAAGCATTGCGTTAACAGAATGCGTGAGCGCAGTCCAGACAACCTTGTTGTTTCTTTCTTCTTCCATGGCCAAGGGAAGCCCTTGCAGAGGTCATTATTGGGGTTATTCCGCGCGCTGTTAAGCTCAATGCTCGAACACTTCCCAGAACATCTGGCTCAGCTAGCTGCGAAGTGTACAGAGAAAGAGAAACGTTACGGCAGAGACGCATGGGAATGGACTGAGAACGAACTCAAAGAAGCCTTGTACAATTTACTATCAGAGGCTACTCACCATCAACGTCTTATCATCTTTATCGACGCACTTGACGAATGCGGGGAAGATCCCGCAAAGAGTTTGTTAGCATATTTCAAAGGTCTTACCTACCAGGCAAAAAGGAAGCATGCGAAATTCAGAGTATGTCTGTCCTCAAGACACTACCCGATCCTTGCGCTTGATACCATACCCTCGGTACAAGTGGAGAAGACGAATTGTCAGGATATACGATGGTATGTCTGGGAGCGATTGAAAGACATCACGCCAGTGGCAAAGCGTGAGCAGATCCAAGCTGAGATTCTATCCAAATCCAATGGTGGATTCCAATGGGTGTTTCTTGTGACTAAAGGAATAAATGACAAAACTTTAACTGGCACTAAAGAAGAGAAGCTTCTCGAAGAAATCGCCAACTGCCCGGAAACACTGAGCGAAATGTACGAAACGATTCTCAGCGGGGTTCCAGCAGCGAAACAGCATCAAACGGCAAAGATCTTCCAATGGGTACTCTTCGCAGAAAGACCTTTGTCTGCCCAAGAGCTTCGGAATGCGCTTGCTGCCGATAAAGACATGAGTTATAGGACGGTCCGCGACCTCCGAACCCATGAAGGTTGGTCCGACACTGTGGTCGATTTCGAGAGATACGTGAAGTACATCTCTAGAGGTCTTATCTGCTTCCAAAGCCGCGAATTATGGGAGCAATATGAAATCAACGCACCAGACTCAGACCGAGAGACTCAACTTATTCATCAATCAGTGGCGGATTTCCTAACAGAGAAGTTTGCTAGTCTCTTTGGCAATCATTTAACTGCAGCACAATCTTTTATAGGAGCTAGTTAACTACAGATTTCAAGGTCTTGTCTTCGGTACATGATTTTGGAAGATATACTGGAAGATGCTACTCTTCCAAAAGGTACCATCTCCTCGAAGTACCTGTTAGCGCCATACGCCGTACGGTTCTTGTTTACGCACATCAAGAAAGTTGAACAGGAAGGAATTCCTCAATATGACTTACTTTCTGCAATGCAATGGAAGTCGAACTCTGAGGCTATGCGCAAGCTTGCCACCCTATGGAGAACTCGCGACCCGAATAGCGTACACATGCCTCTCGGGTGGCCATTTATCCAAGCGACAGCTTTACATGTCTCAGTGGCCTTTGGGTCCATAAGTGCGGTCAATATGATACTAGAGTCGGGTTTCAAGGGGTTTGAAAAAAGAGACGCTGACGGAAATACACCACTGATGCTCGCCACGAGAGATGGCCACCAGGATATGGCTTTGACGTTGCTAGATCGAATAGTCGACTGCGAAAGCCATCGTGAACATCATGATCCTGATGAAGAGTGTGGGGTCACGCCTCTCTCAGTGGCACTCGATACAGTCATCAACACGCAGAACAACGGCGATGAAACAGCACTCGATTTTGCTCTGGAGCACAACATGGGTGGGGTTGTCCTCAAACTCATCGAAGCAGGCGTCAATCTCAAATACTTAGGGAGAGAGGCCGCATTGTTGGCTCATGCTATCAGCAACAGAAACACGAATCTTCTCTCGACACTGATTGAAAAGAAACTGAATCTTGATGGTGCCGTCTTCTTCGCACTCAAAGACCAGCTGCCTCGGCGTGACCTTGTTTTGGAAGGCATGATCTTTCAGTTACTCAGCGCCGGGGCCAACACAGCTAGATCTTTAGAATTAAACGCTGTGTCTGAAATCGAAGACTACGAAGAAGGCATTGACGATGAAGAAAATGGCGAATATGATACCGATGCACTTGCATTGGCTTCTAGGAGAGGTCTTACTAACGTGGTCGAGATGCTTTTGCAACATGGTGCACCGGCAGCCTTACAGAATGCTCTTGGGGAATGTCCTCTATTGATCGCAGTATTATACCGTCACAAAGAGGTTATCAAAAAGTTGCTCTCGAGAGCGCCATCATCAGTAGAAATACAAGACCAATATGGCGATACAGCCTGGAGCCTAGTTGTCAGACTGTGAGGGTTTTTTTTCTGATCAAGGATTGATTTGGATCACTGTGATAAAAGACTGTGATAATTGATGGAAGAAATTGATAGTATTCTGAATT
>NW_006912211.1:0-60605 GCF_000523435.1 Bipolaris zeicola 26-R-13 | reverse complement strand
CACGATAACAGATACAATCAATCAATCCGCTTCCTCACTATAGTATTTGCAGCTGCAAGTTGATTCACCACGTGCACCTTTATCGTGCCAACAGTCTGTTTTGCATATTTTTTTTGCCCTTGTGTTTGAATATCTCTTTTATGCATAGCTAGCGCTGATCTCGCATCTCGCTTGCTTCCTATCCAGTTGTTTGTCAAAGGAATTTCGGGCGTATTGTAGAAAAGAGGATAGAAAAGTTGGTAACCGAAAAAAGCAATTTCACCATGGAAAATCAGTGATAGTCTTGACTATAGTTTGGAGAAAGTTTTGTAAGGTGTAGAGGCTGCTCTTAGTCTGTCGAATATTGAATTCTCATCTCTCGTTTCAACATAGTCGTGAGATGGTATACAAAGCTTGGAGTCGCTCGATAGCGCCGTATCTCTCCGCTCAGCACGAATTATGAATCATACTCGGCCATGCATTCAGTCACGCAATGCCCTTTACCTTCTCGCATTCCGGATACGAAGGGGCTATCCCACCTTGATCAACATGCTGCTCTGCTTACAATCTTCCGCCATAATGGCGCCATATATCGCTCGATTGCGCGTCGATACACGTTTCTTTTGCACCTCCTCATACGGGCAAATATGTGCGCCGAAGCAGTCAGTTGACGCGCGGCTAGCGCCATAAGCAGCGGAATTCTGCACTGTTTCTGGCAATGCTGGGCAGCGCAGTGCAGCCGGTGAAAGATAGATGCCTGTCGGGTAAGCTCCTTAGTCTCGAGTAGGCATCAATGAGAATGCGTGCGAGCAGCCTCGCTTACGCCCTATCTCTCCTTTCTTATCCCCGAACACTCGTATGACATGTGGTTCTACTTTCTTTACTCGGCGAATGAAAATGCCCGATAAAGATGAATTTCTAGGCATGCTCTCTATTTCCGTTCTTTGTTCCTTCCCGTGTGGGGGTTCGGTTGGGGTACCCCATCGGGTACCCGGTGCGGCGCACTGTTGGGGTTGAGTTTATCGTTTCGAACTTCTGTATACTGCTATGTCTAAAAAGTGCTTTGCGACATGGTTCTGTGCGGAACCGCTGCAACAAATTCGAGGATCGTTGCAAGGCGCGTCGAGTGTGCTTGAAATCCACCAGTTGGGTTAGAGCGCTGGCGAATATGGTCAAGAAGTGAGACAAACATGTCATTCTGGGTGGCATAGGACCACATGCGTGCGGTTCGGATCTCTTGGTCGGCGATACATGTGCTGGTAAGGTAGATGTTGACTCAGTGGCAGGCGCAGACGAGGATGACAGGAACTGACGGTCAAGGAGACCCCCCAGATATGTCCGCGTTTATAAAACAACACTTTTCACACTAATCATACTTAGTATAGGTATCGCGCCGCTAGTTTGGTGTGTTGATGGAGTTTGATAGGGAGAGTTGACATGACTCGCGACATCGCATCGTCCACCATCCTGGGAAGTATTGTCACGAGAGTGTCTTTGGTGAGCGCCATATTTTTTATCCCAGTAGTCTTACATGTCATCATCCGTGATACAATGCCAATCCTGGTGAATTCCTGGAGTAGTGTCGAAGTTGCGCATGAGCATGTTAGCACGGTACAGTTTCCTAAATAAATGTCAGCCATAGTCATACGCCAAGTGTACCCACTTTTTTACCCTCTCTCATTCAAGATTGAATAGGTGTTTTCCTGGGGTGCTCTCCTACGCTCGAGCGGTAAAGGGTTCGGATAGTTGCACAGACGCGTCGTTGTAAGACTTACGGGACTGTAAGTATTACCCCGTGGGCCTTTTTCGGTTACCATAAACGATTTATTCTGGCCGATAGAAGCTCGGTCGAGACTGATTTCGCCCACTCAAGCTTGGTAATACTTAGACAAGTGGGCTCGAGGTGCAGCCGCGGCATGCCAGCTTAGGTTGAAACTTGCCGACCTGCAAACGACATGGAATAGTGCCGAGACGAGCTGACATAGACGACAAGTATAGATTTAAGTAGCGTAAAACCCAAAGAGGTGAAATTGAAAAGAGAGGCGAACTCGATGATCCCAGTTGGCGGTAGGGCGGATTGAGCTCCGCCTCTATTCATTGGAAGGCACATGTGCGACTCCATGCACCTGTGCGACTCCATGCACCTATACACACACTAATTGTATCCACGCAGTTGCTCTATGCAAGCAGGAAACTAGGCTGGACCTAAAGTTGACAACAAGTCATCCGGCGTGTCAGGGTAAGGGAGGGCCTTAAGGCGCGCATACGAAAAGAGCATCAAAGGGGGCAGGACGCGCATTTCCCCACGGAATCAGGCTGGGCAGAAGTAAGGAATAGGCCAACCTGTTTGGATGTGTTCCCACCTGACGGCAGTCTTGAGCAGTTCCCCTAGTCTGCCCATGACTAAGTGGACGTAGCGCGGCTAACCCTGCAATGTGTGTGACGTGCATTAGGGAATCGCTTACCCGGACCGCCAGACGGGCTGATAGCATGACATCACAAAACTGTCGCGGATATGGACAAGAAGCCGTCGCAACTACTCGAGGTACGCCTAAAGCCTAACCCAACCAACTCTTGTCTTTATTTTTTTGATTGCATATAGCGGCTTTCCTCAGGTGGGACTGTGTGCAGTTCTTCTGGCGGATGCATATATCGCTTTTTCCAGCACCCCTGTCCTCAATCTTGTGTTTCACTCCAGGTTTTGCTCACCGATCAGCATCTGTGGCGTCCTCGAGCCCTTGGGATCAGACGTCCTTGCCATAACGCTGGGTCGCTGTAGTCACCCATTATCGGGGCCATTGTCTGGTACCTCATGAGGCCCTTCCCCGAGGTGGGCGCGGCGGCGGCGGCATCATCCGAAGGATTTCGGCGTGTATACACAGGCGCCCCTCACTGGACATGTATACAGTGGCCAGCTATGCAGGCCCAAGAGCCGCTAATAGACTGACATTGACTGTCTGTTGTTCTTTTGAACAGCGTGTTGCTACTACACCAAACAACAATTGCGTTGGCAGCGTAAGAAGAAGAAGATTGCCGTCCTTTGTTTGTGCAGCTAACAGTAATGGCAACGCCATGCCAGCTTTGTCTACGCACACCCGCATCCCCTAGCACCTGCCTCCAACACCGCACCACAGTGCAAACCGAAGAAAAATACAGGGGCAATTTCAACCTGTGCCACACGCGTCAACACGGCAGAGCCCACAAAGCAACGATGCCATCAGCTTTGTCACGATGGGCGATCTTGGCCGATCCACTGCGCGACATCTTAAGCGCGCTGTTCATCTCTTCGGAAATACTTCGCCGATTACGCGCGGGTTTATGACCTCGGATAGTGGTCATTCTGACATGCATCCTCTTCTCAATTCACCTTTAGGGATCGACTTTTATTCAGTCTTTGAGCAGTTTCCCAAGCTCGACAAGACTCCACCCAGTGGGCTGATATTGCAGATGATAGTCTCAACAGGACTTTATTAGCACATTCGGCTGTTATCATGATGTTCTAAGGATCGATCGAGTAGCTACTCGCGAGCACGGCTGGGTCTGGAGCGCCACCAAGGCTCCAACAATCTGCCTTGCCATCATTTTTGTCCGCCAGCTACGGGCAAGGCGCTTGCTTTCCTCGTGTGGACATGCCATGTGGATTCGCACCCATTGCCCAAATCGGCTACACATCCGCTTGAGAACGTCGTCGAGCATATGCCTGGTGCCGACTTATCCTAAAGGTGCCATAGCGTAGCGAGACTCGACTGAAGCCATGTAGCCAGTGTACTCCAACTGGACCCATAAGGCTGAGTATGAAAAGGACCGTGCCTAGTGGCGAGCCAGTGGTTGTGATGCGACTGGGGATGGGCCGCCTGGCTGCATTGTCCTGCAAGAGCCATGTTTGCTATCATACTCTGTGTGGATGTCCAGCTGATCATTCATGCAGTGATGAAGCGATATGCAGCCAATCCTCCCTAGCAAGGCATGTCATGAGGCTATGCTCTAGGTGGTGCCCTAGCCATGCATGGTGGAGAAGGCTCTCCTCGAGACGTTTTAGCCTTGGAACGTATGCTTGTGACAAGCGAACGGGCCGGGAGCAAACCTGACACTCCCGTATCAGTCAAAACGAAGTTGCATTTGGCGGTGAGCTGCATGTAGATGCACAATCACATTGCAGCAACTTCCCGCATTCGCGGTAGCTGTCATCGCATCCGCTGATAGTGGATTGGCGCCGATACTGGCAAGAAGTAGCCGCGCTCTTGGCCATCAAGGATAGCTATACGAACTTGTGATTATCTGAAAAAGGTTGCTTGCTTGCGCAGGCAGATACGATGCCAGCATGAGTCGCCACAACAAGTACGAGTGGGGAGGGGGTGTGAACAGCTGTGGCATTAACTGGCGCACACCAATCGGATAGCCACCACCCTAGTGAGCTGAACCCTCGGCGGCTCATTTTGACCATTTGGCCCAATGATTCTCCATATCCGTAGCCCCTGATAGCTCTGCAGCTCAACGGGGTCGCAGATGGGTGGATCCGAAGCATCTCACAGTTGAGATGGCATGGCACGGGCCACAACTGCCCATGCAGTCCGAAGGCACATCATCACGTTATTTTATGTTGAGTAAGTCTCGGCAAAACTATGGGCCTGGTAAGAAGTGCTAATTGGGGTGCTCTGCCGCTAATATTCCGCCTTTCATGTAGCATGAAGGCCCTTTCTCGGCAGCGACGGATGTAGGTTGTTGTAGCGAGGTCTAAGTATGTACAGAAAAGGCTGGACGAGGTCTCAAGACAACGAATGCTCGCACCTTTTTTTTCTGATCACATGCTGACATTCACCCACTTGCAAGTAGGAGAAGCAGGTCCCGTGAAGCTTCGGAACCTTCCGTATGATTCGACTGCATGCGAAGGATTTGAGCGAATGGTATCTAATCGCACAATTCCCACAGCGGTAAGCGCGGTGATATTAGGCTGATGCGAATGTGATCGAACCTATTTTTGCGATCTGCGGTGTTCCTAAAAGGGTCTTGTAAGTACCTACCCGGATCGTCGATGACTCGCGTCAATTGCCCGAGCAGACGTACATATGTGAGTAAGTACGAGTTCTAGCGAGGATACGCTCACTAGGACGCGGCCCTTTAATTAGTACAAGATGCTTCGGTCTACAGCGGGACCAGGGTGGCAACCACGGAGCCACATGGCTTCCCGAAGGAAGCTCTGCCGCAAGCGAGAGCAGTCAGTGCGGTGGGCAGACGTTGGTCAAGGGCAGGCGACCACTTGTCTCCATACGGCAAGGTTTCGATACGTCCCGCTGCCTTTACCATAGTTTTGGACCCGAGTGGTAGGGGTCCATTTGAGTATTTCTTCTTTGCCACGTCTGACCCGCAGCCATTAGCATGACGGGCGTCGGGTCACAAGCAATCCAGAAAAGATACACCCAGGATTCTTTCTTGTCGCACGAGCCTAGTCATGTGTGTTGGCGCTGATTTCAATTAATGGTCGGGCTCAATCTAATGTAAGCCTTGCCTTGCAAGGCGGGTCTGTCAGCTCTAAATTCACACCGGCACTCCGCATTGCCATCCACACCCTGACAAGGGCAACTAGCGATCACTGGATACACATCTCTCACAGTGGGTTGCGTCAATGGCAGCCAAGTATATAAAGGTCCTTTGCAGGCACACTGTTGAGTTACACTACCAACATTACACCTGCCCTTTTTTTAATACTGACTATCAGAGAATTCTCTCGGCACTAAAAGTATACCCATACTTTTCAGCAACACTCAGAATACTTTTAATAGACAGTCACCAAAGTTTCGTAAAGCCACTTTTAGTCGACCATGTTGTCGCCACCCCTCAGTACAAGGTCTTCTTTTGAGAGCCTACACAGCAACACTTCATCAGTGCTCAGTTCACCAGATAGACTTCCGCCAGCGGTAAACGGGTCTATGGTATGGCAAGGGAAAGAGCTTGATCCATCGGAATATGTTGTAAGATTGAGTGAGGGTGAGATTCGAGATGTCAGAGCCGCCATTATAAAATTTAAGCGTAAGATTTGCCACGACCAATCCCCCTCATTCCCCGAGGTCACTGATGGTTTTGGAATGTAAACTAAAAGTTTCCCTGTTTCAGTCACCGGACTTTCACGCAGCGACATCAGCCCAGAAACATTCGATCTTGGCAACGCACAACTAGCAAGCAAACTGTCGTCGCTAAGCAAACGTATCCACCAAGGCCGGGGCCTCGTCGTATTGCGTGGTCTAGACGCAGCCTATTTTAACGACGAAGAAGCAGTTATTGCATTTGCAGGTATATGCTCGTACATCTGCCCAGAGCGAGCTACGGATTCATACGCCAACCAAACCCTAAGCCACGTACTGGACGCAACCAAGAAGCCTGTTCCGGTAGAATGCAGAGGCATAGGACTCGCAGGCTCAAAAGTTACTTCTGCCATGGACTTCCATAGCGACCGCTTTTCTGGAGATGTGCTTGCTCTGTATGTTCGTAACGACGGGGGGCCTAACGCTGGCGGCGAGCAGTTCGTCGTTAGTTTTGCCCGGATTTACAATGAATTGTTGGAAACAGATCCAGAGGTTCTGGAGACGTTGGCAGAGCCAAACTGGCCATTTGAGTTGAAGCAAAAGTGAGTCTTTTTCCAATCTCCCTCTACTGGTTCAAATAAGGCAATTTCTTCCGCCTATGCAACTAGATGACTGCATACCTATTATTTCCCTTGTCTATTCTCGATATCTCCACGCCACACCTTTTCTTCCCTGTATCTTTCTCTTTCTTCTCCATCTCACCCCCCTCTTCTCTGTGTCATTTTTCCTGGAAAAAGGCATCCACACTCAAAATCCTCCAAGTTCCGCCCAATGGAGGAAATTCCCCCTTCTGAGCTCAACAAAGGAAGAGGGGGTGAGGGGCAACGTACACAGGAAGAGGAGGGAAGGAAGGAAAGAAGGGAGATAACGTCCGCTTTACTTGCTGGGCCAGACAAGAAACTAACAACCTTGAACCCAGAAACGGGGCCACTTACCTGTCATACGGCCCCATTCTATTCTTCTCGTCAAACGGAATGCCCATATGCCAACTCGTCAAAGCCCCGCTGCTCGGGACCCCCAGTCTCCCTCGCGCTGCACACCTGCCCTCGCTCAACCCGCAACAGCTCCACGCCGTCGACGCCGTCGAACGGCTAGCCCGCGAATACAGCCACCAACTGTGCCGCCGCCAGGGCGACATTCAACTCGTGCACAACCTGTCCATCATGCACGCTCGGTCCGCGTACGGCAGCAGCACCAGCACCAGCACGCAAAACGCACAGAGTTCGCGCCACTTGCTGCGCATGTTCCTGCGCGACCCCGCCTGTGCGTGGGAGAAGCCTCGCTGGGCCGCCACGTCCTTTGACGATCCCTTTGAAAAGGGTCGACCGCAGAATCTTCCCGTCTACGATATGGATCCTTGGCGCATCATTAGTGGCCGTGAGAGCCATGGCTAGGTTTCCCACCTTCCCACCTTTCACCCACCCCCCTCCCTCTCCTCCCTTCCTCCCTTCCTACCGCCACTGTGGATTCCCTTTTCTTCTCTCTTTTAGTTGTACCTAGCTTACGCTTGCCACGGTCCCGATACGGATACATTACGTATGCACACATATGCAAATATGTATGTACGGATGTGTAATGTGCTATGTACATTTACGGATTGCGTGTACATGCTATAATATTTTTTTGGGGGCAAGAAAAAAAAACAAAAAGGAACTAAGGCCATGTGCGAGGAAGGGCCACTTGCTTTACTGTACCTAACCATGTTCCCTTCTAGTCGGTCAAACTAGTCTACCTTGCGACTTACCCGCATGACGTGCAGCAGGGGACCTATGTGTGCGCATATGTGCTTGCGCTCACATGTCGTCGTGCACGGTCAAAAGACAGGAGGTGTGTGTGTGTGTGCATATGTGTGTGTGAGTGGGCTCGAGGGATGGATACGGTTTTTTTGTGGCCAGTGAAAAAACTTTGTTTCTGTGGCTTGTCAACTGGAAGGGAGGGGGGTGGCCGGTCGGTGTGGGCGTAAGGGTCGATCACGAGGTCTCGCACTCGCTTTTCCCTGTCCCTTTTCCCAGCGTTTCATTTCATTTCTTTCCTTTTTTTCTTCGACACCACATGTCTCACGCAATGCATGCCGGAATGGGTGGGTTACGGGGAAACGGCGTGTCGGGCGTGTATAGAACTTTGCGGCATACGATCGACATTACCATGTCGTCGGCACCACTTCCGCCCCTTATCGACTCTTTTTTTTGGTCCTCTCGTCCTGAATTTCCTTTTTGCTTCAATACTTGGCATTAATTTTCATTTTATTTCTCAATCTGTTCAAACTAGACTATACGGGCTGTGATAGATCTACCGAACTCATGGAATCCACACAAGACTTTGCTTCACTTGTTTCAGTTTTTCCCTTTCCTGTGTTCTGTCTCCCGCCGCACTCAACAAAAAAATCTCGGACAAATCCGCATGGGCGACAGCAATCTTTTGATTGTACAGCGGGGCTCGCTGAATGCATGTACGAGGTTCTCATGGCTCATCCTCGGCACATGACTGGGTATCAAAAAACAAATGGACTTGAAATGGCTGGGGCGGGGAGAAAGGAAGATGACCCGCTCAAGCTCCGGCCTCTTTGAAGAGCTTAACAATCCATTCACTCGAAGTCGACCAATGAGCCGTTGCAAAACCTGTAAGTGGAGGCTGGAAGCGGTCTAAAGAAAAGAGGGGACATGTTAACACCGATAGTTGCAGCAGTGGGGGGGAAAAAGGAGGGGGGTTAACTAGGACTTACCAGGATTGCTTCGATCGAATAAGTTAGCAATTGACGTGACATACTGGAAACCTTCTGCGTCAATGTGACCGCGTTCGCGCAGTTCGTCTGGGTTATCACGCGCTAATTTGAACGGCGAGTACCCCCGAAGAATGCAACGCCAATGGTATAGAAGCACAGGGAAGGCGAATTCCCACTTTTTGATCTGCGTTGTGACGACGTTGCTGACTTGATTCTCAAGCAACTAGTGGCCGGGTTAGTAAAAAGAAATAAAAGCGAGAAAAAGCAATGTGCTATCGACAGCGGACAACTTACAGTGCCGTTCTTCGACTTGATATAGTCTTGAGCGCCGTGGTGAATGTATTCGAGATTCCAGAAGATGACATAAAATGTCAAAAACAGTTCGTACCAGGGCTTGATCTTGGGCTTGAAGATCAATGCAGCCAGTTCCTTGACGAAGAGCTTTTCCAGCTTTCGGAGGTATTTGACGGCAGCAACATCCATCTGGTGAGTGATTGCACCAGGTAGTGGACGATCGCACGACCCTCGATCGTATGCTTCATAGTCGCTATGGCCGAGCCTTGAGTAGTCGTATTCACGTATCCCAGGGATGTTGGGGGAGAAGACAGAGCCATAGCCCTGAGAAACGACGGAGAGACACTGGAGGCGCATTGCTAGATCGAGAGCCTTGCTTCCGGTCACTCGGCGCATGCGTATAACTTCTTGATAGGTACTGTAGGCGATTTCGTCGCGACTGATGCGAGCAAAAATCCACTCTTCAATGGCAGGCTGAAGGCTGGAAAAGTATCGTTCCACAGCCACGACAAGGTTCGCCGTATCGTACACGGCGTATGCTGGCTGTTCGACAGTAGGCACCTGTCCCTCTCTGTTGGACCAAACAGATGTGGCAACATCGAGTGGACCACGCTTTGGACTATAAGGGCGAAAGGCGATGCGCAACGGCTGCGCGTTCGGTATGGGACCGTAGCCGGGCAGATTCCAGATGATTTCCATTTCGTACAGTTGACTGTTGTATATCCAGTCGTAGCCAAGGAACTCGGCCTCTTCCTGGTGCTCACGGCCATTGCCTGTTACACGGTCAGCAGTTGATCATGTTTGGCTGGCCACAGAAACATACAGCGACGGATGAGGCTCGTGTCTTCGAGGTGTTCTCGGTAGCATGGCTCACGAAAGGACCTGGCGTGACCAGTGATTTTTTCGCACTTTTCACACGGATCACCCTCGTCACACTAGATTTTTTGTTAGTCTTGAGAAAGTGTACATGAAAAGACGCACACATACACCAGACTTGTAAAACCTGCAACGGACGCAAATGCGCTTGGTCTTGCGCATGGTGTGCGTCTTCTCTCTCTGTCTCTCTTGAAGTGGGCCTTTTCGCTTGGACACCTTGAGCTTCTCCTGCCGCTCAACAAACGACGAAGGCACCTTGGCAGTCTTCTTCTTGGGTGGTGGTCTATGGCGCGCCAGCATCTGCGCTGCGGTCCGTTCCATGTGCTCTACAGGGGCATGGTGTTGGGCGTAGAGTTGATGGTCCGCGGGCACTTCTGCGACAGGCCATTCTTGTGCTATGTTGGAAGGTCGCTCATAGACAGCAGAAGCACTTTGGGGTTCGGCTGGCTCAACCATGGGCCATGGGGTAGTGGAAGTGGTGCTGTCATGTCTCGTCACTGGCAGGCTGCTTGCAATGGGGTCACTGGTGTGGTCTGGATACTGGCCATGGTGCGCCCAGGCGGCGGCGGCGGCAGCAGCAGCATGGTGCAAAGGAGGCTGCTGTTCATGACTTGTGTGTAGCAAGATGGTTTGGGGGAGCGAATGCGATGGCAGTGGGACTGGGGGCAGCTTTTGGGCATGATTCGAGTATGGTGGGTCTGCCGTGGTGGTGGGGGTCTCCTGGGCATTCTCAGCTACGATTGCAAAACACAGCAGACGTGGTGTGCACTTACTGGGGAGATGCGCAACGGATGGAAATGGTCGTGGGCGGCCAGCGGCAGGGGAGGAGCCGGGGTCAGGGCAGGCTGGTGCTGGTGTTGGTGATGGTGGTGCTGGTGCTGGTGGTGCTGGTGGTGCTGGTAGTGGCGGGAAACGGCAGGCAGCTGGTGGTGCGGGAGCGGCGCGCTCCCATCGCCATGGCAGTACGAGACGGAAGAGCGGTCCGTATACGACTCGTCGGGCTGGTGCTGGTGCTGGTCTTGGTGCTGGTGCTGGTGTTGCTGCCACTCATGGGGCGCCTGTGGTCTGACATAGCCAGCTGCCCACGCTGACGGGGCCTGTAGGCTAGCGGAGTCGACTCCGGGCTGTGGGTAGTGGAGAAATGCCGCCGGTGATGGGCCGACTGGGTACGAGTCGTGGGCAGCAGTAGCAGCAGCAGTCGCGGCGGCGGCGGCGACAGCGGCGGCGTCGTGTTGCCAGGTTGCCAGTCCCCCCAGGGCATCGTGGGCGGCGCCGGGATAGTCGTGGAAGTGCGAGGGGGTTTGGGCGGCACTCCTGTACTGCGGGCTGGTGGCCGACATGGAGGGCTTGGGTCGGAGAGAGAGAGCGTGGCGGCTTCAGCTTCAGGAGAGGTGTCGCTCGCTCGCCTGGCAGTGCTGGGTGGAATACGTCGAGCAGGGCAGGACGGCCGCCTGAGCCATAAAAACGGAGCTTATGCGGTAGATCGTCGCTCACAAAAGGCGACGGCAGCAAAGGCTTAAAGGAGTCTCCCACGGCGGCAGGCCGAGAACCTTGGGACCGCACGGCTGCTGGGTGTCAGTGCCATGCATGCATACTTTAGTTGCCGTTAGGGCTGCATCTCCCCGCAAACCCGCTGGGTCTAGGGGACCGCCCAAGCACTGCGTCCGAGGAGCGTTGTCCAAGACTCGCGCCGACGCCGCTGCTGCTGCTTGGTGCCTGGTGGTGATGATTATCGTCGTTGCTGGTGGTGGTGTTGTTGTGGTTGTTGTTCAGCCCCGTCTGAGCGTCGATATGGCCGTCTTCCCCATGGGCCAAAACAAAGCTCGCCAAGCCCATCACCACTACCTCCACCCGCCTATATGTCTCGACCCCAACAAATCACCCCAGCCTTGCATTTGCAATCTTTTGTCCAGTACTACGCGTGACAGCCACGGAGAAGACCGCAAAAGGATCCCCTATCATGTCCCGTTGTGTATCCACCCTGCCTCATCGTGCAGACGTAGTCTCAAAGCCTGATTCCAGGAACGCCTCTTTCTACGTCACACGCTGATAAGACTCCATCATGTCCGCAATATACCACCACCATCACCAAACACAAAAAAAGAGTCATGGGTGCCTTGGGCAGTCGTGTCATTTCATCTGCCCAAGATCTCTCGAGGCCAGTCATGTGAGTGTCGAGCTGACAAAATGATGTCACTACCGTCTGAGATGGTGCCAGCCCTGGACCCAAATATCTTCCGAGGCTACGGCAATGACGAGCATCATAAGCTCCTCAGCATCGGTGTGAGACATGCTTGGCGATCTGCAGCCCCGTTGAAACCTAGCCGGCCCAGGGCACAGAAACACGTGGTGGTAGTGTGCTCTTCGACTTTGGTCCATCCCGTCTTCCATACGTGATCGGTACCGAGGTTTGTATCAGACTGCCCGTTTAATGCAGGGCAGACGTAAGCACAGCCTTATTCCGAACCCTGAACCGAAAAAACAAACAACTGGACCTTGCATGTGTATACACTTGTTGAACCACTGTATCGGCTTGGACTAGGATAGTGATTGTACATACCGTGTTAGTGGGAATAAGAAAAATAGGGAATAGGACATTCCCATCTACCTACGCTCTTACTGGAAATATGGAAGTGAGGGAGGGTACCCAATCTAGTACCTTTCTTGTCTTGGGTCGTCTTACCAACCCAGTTTTTCACTGGCAGGGCTCTACAAACATGGTGACAGGGCAAGGAGGGCATACATCATAATTATACTATCCATGGGAATACCACATGGCCAATTCCAATGGCTCTTAAATACAATGAAAAAAAAACTTGGAGACAATAACCATTTCTCCACCGGTATGCCGCTCAAGATTTACTCTTCTTCGCCTTGGGCTTGGCCGTCTTCTTTCCTTCCTCCTTTTCACTCTTCTCACCATCATCATTATCATCATACGTCTTCCTCTTCCCACCCGCCACTCTCGCCGATCTCCTCGTTCCCTCTACCCTCTCTTTCCCCTTTCCCTTCAACACTTTCGAATCCTCTTTCTTTGCCTCAGCACTCTTTGCGTCCTTCTTTGCACTCCCAGTCTTCCTCGCCCCCGTATTAGCCTTTACCTTTGGTTTCTGCGCGCTTGGAGGCGCATCATTTTCATCATCCTTGTTCTTTTCATCTTGGGTAGACTCTCCCTCTTTCTCTTCTTCTCCATTTCCCTCCTCTTTCTTATCATCATTATCCTTCTCTTCTGCCTTTTTCTTTGCTGGAGACTTCTCTTGTGGCACACCCTTCTTAGGCTCGTTCTTGCTTCCAGCTTCATTCTCATATCCACCTCCTTTCTTCTCATACTCTTTTGCTAATTTGCTGGCCTGTCATTCATATCAGCACTCGAACAAGACCCCCACACCAGCATCTCAATCAAACACCACGAGAGGAATAAGTAAAAAAAACCAACCTTCCACGCACTCCACTCTCCCTTTCCCCCACCATCTTTATTCGTCTCCTGCTTAACTTCCTCCTTGACCTTCTCCCTCAACTTGGGATCCGTCGGTTTACCCTTGGAAGACGGCCTAGCCACACAGTCAGTACAAGAAAAGAACAAGAAAAACAAACCCCACGCATCCTCGCACAAAAAGGCACACACCCGCTCCATGGCAGCGCAGTTGCACCACCACCACCACCCCACCAACTTCACCCTCACACCAAAACTCACATACATTTTTTTCAAATCAGCCTCAAATCCCCTTTCCGTCACCGTCCTCAATATTATCTCGAGTATACCTTTCTTCCTTAGAAAACTCCACGCGACGCGTTTGCAAGTATCTCCGTTGTTGTCAATTCCGAAATTTCCAAGACCCAAAAAAATCAAAAAAATCACAAGTACCACCTCTAAACCCCAGGGGCACAACCACCTTTTTATTCTAATACTCCCCAACTGCGCGCACGTCCTTCCCACCACCCCTTCCAGCCTTCTCCAAAACTCTAACCCACTCCTATGATGTACCTCTGCCACTCCCGAAAAAAAAACCCTTACAAAGATTAAAACAAAAAACAAGGCACTACCAACCCCGTATCCCTGGGACAGCAAGATAAAAACTATGACATCACGACTTTATTTGGGCGTTTTAGCGGGGAGGATGCGTGTATGTGCGTCTTTGCGTCCTCGGAGGGGTGGCTGGGCTAGGGTGGGAGGCTAGAGGGAGGGGGAGGCTGGGCTGGGGTGC
Organism: Bipolaris zeicola 26-R-13; assembly: GCF_000523435.1. Taxonomy (NCBI): domain Eukaryota; kingdom Fungi; phylum Ascomycota; class Dothideomycetes; order Pleosporales; family Pleosporaceae; genus Bipolaris; species Bipolaris zeicola. The sequence continues at coordinate 46,449 of NW_006912211.1, read as the reverse complement.
ATTGGCGTTGGCGTTTGGAGGGGGAGGAAGGGGGGGAAGGTTGTGTGACGTGAGTAGCGTGTGTGATGGTTAGACTCCTGGGAAGAGAAAAAGACAAAAGATAAGGGTAAATGGTGTTGTTTGTGAGAGGAAAAGAGACTATGTAGGTACGAATTATGAAGAGCTTTGTTTACTAGGAGGGTTTTTTTGCTTATTTCGTATACACACCACTACTACGACTACAACAACACTAACTACCCAACCTCCACGGAGAAACTTGGGACAACAAAGAATATGAATACTGTCCACCCACCCCTCAACCACACCTCTACCTCTCATCACTCACTTTCCTAATAGTCCCATACCTGGCCTTCCCCCCATTCCTCTTCTCATCTCGTAGACTCCTCTCCATCTTGTCCTCCTCCCGCTTGAACCTCCTTTCCGCATCTTGGATAATGCTCACAGCCTCATCCATGATATCGCTTCCCACACGCCAGGACCTCAGCACCACGCCTTGCTCACCCAGCACGTGCTCCGCATGAGCCCATCGCTGGCGCCAAAGGATTTCCTTCTTAGTCCCATACTGCTGCTGGTCGCCGCCCGATCCCGCAAATGTACTTCCGGTGCTAGTGCGATTGATACCCTGGCGCGGGGCGGCGGTGGAAAAGGGCTGAGAGGTTTGCGATGAGGTTATTTGTGGGCGCGCGTGGTACGGTATGGAGGGTGCGTGTTGCCATGCCGAAGAGGCTTTGGAGCCCACATACGATGCGGCGTTTGCGGCTGTGTCGCGGTTTCCGCGTCGGGGTGGTGGAGGAGGTGGACCTTTTCGAACACCACTGACTTCTAGAGTTGATGCATTTGAGCTAGGCGCTTCTGTCGATCTCAATGCAGGTAGGTTGTTGTAGACAGACCATAGCTTATCACGAGCCATACCAGCATAGGTTTGCTGGTCTTCTGGTGCCTGGCTCTGATGGGTCAAGGTTGGCTTGGGGCCTACCGGAGGTTTTGGAGGCCCTGATGTGTTTGCGCCTCTAGGGTGATCTTGTTGCTGTGCGAGTGGACTTGACGTGTTGACAGCTGTTGAGGACACTCGAGGCTTTGGCGGCTGTGGTTTTGCGCCAGAGGGAGGCGGTTTGAATGGTGCGGATTCGCTCGCAGGACTTCTCAATGCGACAGGCTTTTTGGGAGGCGGGGGCGCAGACTTCATTGCATTTGACGCAGCTGAGGAAGAATGTCTCTCGTTGTCGGCCCTGGTTTCGGAGTTGAATCTTCTCAGTGCAGGCGACTCATCCACGTCGTCATCCGACGACAGATCTATCAAGTTTGGTGCCGATCTTTGCGAGGAGGGTTTCCTTTCCGGCAACTTTGGCCGTCTATCGTGATCCAGCTCTGGAAAGATTGAACGGGGACGTTTGTCATTCTCCGCATCCATGTCACGTAGTGACGCTGCAATTGCAGCCTTGAGTTCGGGATCGTGCTCCTCGGAAAATGATCGAGCCTTACTTGAGGCGGCCGAACTGTCTCCACCAGCAGCTTGCGCTGGTGGTGGAGACGTAGAGTGGCTCCCTGAAGAAGGACCCATCGAAGGATCAAAGAATCCTGGGCTGTCTATTGTAGTAACGTCGCGGATGAACACTGCAACTACTCTTCCTGGGTTCTCGAGGACGAAATCAGTGTATACCTCGAGATCAGCCTCGCCACTGTCTCCGATCAAAATAAAGTTGCGTTCTGGAAAGTCCCTAGCAATCTTATCGAGCGTAACCTTCTTTCTCTCAGCAACAGGCTCAAAGATTCCCTGCAGCATACCGCTATATTGCTTCAAATGGAATGACCCTGGTGGCAGCCCAGCCAGCGAAAAGTATTTCGAAATGACAGGATACAGCTGCCAGGGAGAGTTGGAGACATAGTGGAATTTTACCCCCATCTCTGCCATCTTATTGTACCACTCTCTGACGCCGTCAATGGTAAGATCAAGGAGGTCGCGAATGAAAACGTTGCGGAAGATTTCGCGGGCTCCACTACCAATAGCAGAGTGCTTGATTGTATCATCAATGTCGCTTATCACGCTGATACCCTGTGAAGAAGTGACAATCACTTCCTCCGTTGCTGAGAGTCTGTCCGATGCTAGAATGCGTACGTGGGTAGGCACAAAATCCAACGCTGCGCTTATACTAAAGTGTCCTGCAGCATCTGTATATACTGTCCGCTGCTTCGAGATTGTCTCGTTGTAGAAGAAGACACTGATAGGCGTGTTAGCCATGGGTATGGCAAGAAAGTGTCGCAGTCGAGCCATGAGCCGGGCGTTGGCCTCGGCAAGCTCTGCTGGACTCATTTCAGAAGGCTGATTCCAGGAGCCGCGTTTTTGCAAAGGCTTGATACTAGCCTCGCTCCGCATGGAGTCCTGCGATGTCTTGTGGGCCAACTGGTGGACTCTGTCATTGCCCGGTCGCATACTGTTGCCACTTTCCGTCCGGTACAGCTCAATGTCATCGTTTTGTGGAGCAGGTCTCTCACTGTAGGCACCACGTGCAGCGGCCCTCGCCTCGCTCTCGCCTCTGCGCAGAATTTCCTCAGCTTCTCTAGCAGCAATTGCTTCGTCTCGCTGGGCGTCGCGCATGTGGGTTCTTTCGCGATAGTCATGGCCTTGTGGGCTTGTATCTCGACTGCTCTCAGCAGATGAGCCAGATGTTTGTGCAGGCACCTGAACACCAACAAGCTGCCGTGCAAGGCCAATGAAAAGCCTCTGTTTCCTAGACATTGGCCCCTTGTGTGGTGAGTATATCCAGCCACGGACATCGACGTCTACCACCGCATTGTCGTCCTCGTAGTTATTCCACTGCTCTTTCCAGAAGTCGGCATCTCCCGTGTTATTCGATTCGTGTGCATCAATCCCTTGGCCTCCAGCTTCTTGCATTGCCGTTATTTGTGCTTCTGGCTTCCTCTTGACGTGTCTTCGGGCATAGCTGGGGAACAGAACCATCTCCTCACGTCCGCTCCTGACGACGGCTGCATCGGGAAATCCACCTGGTGTATCATCCTCATAGTCGTATTGTGCCTCTTTGTTGCTCCAATTCGAGGCATATTGTTGTGTGTATGTCTGCCTAAGCTCGTTGGCCGCCTTGAGATAGCCGGCCAGCTTTCGTCGTCGCGATCCCGGCTCCCGTGCTTCATAGCTCTCTTGGTATGACATTGCGGGCTTGCTCAATGTCTTTTCACCTGGATTCTTCGCTATCTGCTGTCGCCGTGCCCTTGCTGCATCTTCAAGGTAACCACTGCCAGCCAGGCGTCGGGTGAAGCCTCGCAGCCGCTGCGCAATGCTCGGCTTGCCTCGGAGTCTGAGGGACTGGCGATAGACCAGGTATCTGTATATACGTGACTGGGCACGGTGCTTGAGCGAAGGAAATGTCTCGTGGCGGAGTTTAGAGAGATGAATGCGCGCGCGGGCTCGCGTCCGGGGAAAAAGGAAGCGGAGGATGGAGTCGCGGCCGTGGGCAGAGGGCTTACGGCGAAAGGGCAAATTGGGCATCTACCGGCAGCCGACTCAACGGCCGTGACCAGCCTGTATATGTCAAGGTCGGGTTTATACGTGCAGCGCTGCTGGTAACGCGCGCCGCATCTTCTAGGCGTTGCTGCCGCTCCAATTAGAGCACGACGTCATTTGTGGAGGTGCATGGCGATCGCGTGGTTCAGCCCCGTTTACGCAGCCACACCAATATATGCAAAACTCAGGGACGACCGGTGTCTTCTCTATGAGACGTTGCACAAAGGATGATGCCGCTATTCGATGACTGTGGCAAAGATATGGTATATATCACTAGGAATTACATATCATGCCCCACAGAGATTGCTAGTACGAGGCTGCTGGTATATTCTATGGGCTGAGCTTTATCACGGCTTTGCCAGAGCAACATCTATAGCCCATGTAACATTCGGCACATCCTTCTGCAGCGCAGCCACAATTTCTTTCCACGCCCTCATTCTGAGCTCGTTCATCTCAAGGCCTTGCAGACATGGTGGGATTGGTTGGATCTTGTCGCTCTTCCAAAACCTTCCGTGTACCTTCTCCCCCTGCACTGTCCCGCTCAACACCGTATTCGCCCCTACGGGCGGTGTTCGCATAAATAAGAAATAGAACAGAAAAGCTAGAATGTGAATACCCGGGAAGAAATGATCCCGGCCAATATCTGTTTGGACCCAGCCCGGACAAACGCTCGTCACGATTACGTCGCCAGAAGAGATTTCGTCGGCAAGCTTCGTGGCGGCGTACATGAGGAAGGCTTTGGAGAAGCTATACTGGCTTTGCGCTTTGCGATGCTCTCGCTTGTTGTAATGATCGAGCACGCTGGGTTCCTGGCGGACTTCTGGTGGAACTACAGCTTTCTGGTGGAGACCGGAGTTGACAAACTCAAGAACTGGAATCCTACCCGTGTACTGCTTTGATTGTTTTAGCTTAGGCAGAAGCAGGATAGCCAAGAGTGTCGTAGAGAGAGTATTGGTTTGTATATCCTCTTCCCAGCCATATTGCGATTGATGGTAATCGACCCGCCAAACGCCAGCATTCAGGATAACTATGTCGAGGTGCTCAAGATCGTTTGCACGATTCGCAAAGGCTTCCACACTGTCATACGACATCATATCGAGTTTCCAGACCTCGAATTGACCCTTCCGCCCAAGCTGAGCTTCTAAATCAGCCCGGGTTGATTCTCCCTTTGCTAAATCTCGTGCTCCAATGATCACCTTGGCCGCCCCCAGTCTCGCAAACTTGAAAACTGCCTCTTTACCGATGCCAGATGTCGCACCAGTGACAATGATGTTTCTCCCAGAAAAGTCCTCGTGCACCTCTTTTGGTGAGTTAAGCCATTTTTCCTTAAATACGTTGATCATGGCAGCCATGGTTGATACGGATGGAAGAGCTGCAAGTGCAAGCCATCAGGATACGTGACTGGATATGCAATTGCAGTGGATATGCGAGAAACAGAGGGTGAAAAAGAAAAGAATAGCATACACTTGATTGAAGCCCTGCCGTCAATGACGCGGCGTTACTCGGCTCCGATTCGTCCGCTATGACCTGGTACAGTCCTGGTCTCGACCGGGCCATAGTGGTGGTTAGACGAACAATGAAGGAGTATCACGATTGAACAGCTGAAGATGCGGCCAAATGCTTACTATTCCGTCTTATTCAAAGTTTGGCTCTTTTGGGATAGTACATTAAACTTTATTGATGGTCAATTGTTAGTTGGATTGGAGCATGAGTAGCGAGAGGCGTTCTTCTTGTTCTGTTGAGTGTATTAGTACGTTGATCTACAGGACGATCAGCGAGTATGTAGAAAACAAAAGGAAAAGACACAGAAGCCAGTTCTGTGCAGAAAGACAGACGACTCGAGCAGCAAGAGTTGCATCTCCTGGTGCGATGACTAGCGCGGGCTTGGCATACGCGAACCGTTGGCGATTTCGGGCATCCTCAACTACGTAAACAGCCAAGGTGAGAGCACACAAAGCAACATTACAACACCTCGCCATGATAGCGCCCTACCAATCGCCCACTCGCAGCCGCTAAGCAAAAGACTACAAAAACAATACCACCTTTGCTGCAATTGAGCAATCTTCTCCCCCGCCATGGCCTTCAACAACCAACAGCAGCCGCCCAGAGGCCCCGCGGCCGCTGGAGGTAACCCGGACTTCAACGCCATGCTCCAGCGCTCCATGCAGGCGCCGGGCAGCCAACTGCAGCCGCAAATCTCTGAGCTTCCTCGCGGGCCGTCGCCAGGTATGGGTGAGGTTGATCCGCCCTCGAAATGTCGCATGGCGCAATACTAATGCAACTACCGCAGGCTACGAGGGCGTATACAGTGCCACACCACCACCCCAGCTGTCGCAGCAACAACAACCACATGGACCCAACGTGCTCGGTGGAGCGCGTGGCGGTCTTCCGCAGCCGATACTCCCCGTCGACCTACCACCGCAGGCCTTCTTGACGTCAGCCATGCTGCTAGACATGGTGGACAGTACGCGCACACTTTTGTATGGCGTACTCTGGAACAGCACGTTGACACTGTACAGAGAAGGTTGATGTATTGCTCCGCGACGAGAAAGAGTACATTGGCATCCTACGTTCCTACGACCAATTCGGTATGTCTGCGTGTGCCAGCCTGCTGCTTTCCAGACCCATGTCAGCTAATCATGCACGTAGCAAACCTTGTTCTCACAGAATGCTACGAGCGAATAGCAGCACGCAACCCCGACGCAACACCTTCCTCTGACCCCTCGGTCCCCCGATGGCTGATAAACGATGTCAAGCTCCCCGGCGTCATGACTGTACGAGGCGAGAATGTCACCATATGTGCGACTGTTGACCTCGACCGGGAAGAGCATCCCAGGGGCGCCAAGTTCGCAGAAGAGGATCAAGTGAGGGCGTTGGCAGCGTCACAAAAAGCAGAGAGGAAGGAGATAGACTCACGGCGAGCAAAAGCCCTAAGGCAAGCAGGCATTGAGCCCGGGTTTGGTATGCAAGGATGATCAGTAGGGTTGAGTCTTGTAAGCATAGAAAAAAGGGAAGGGAAAAAACATGTCGATCATGAAATGGATAAGTGGTAGGCTCAAGAGCCCTGGATAGCTACGTTGGCTGGTTACGATATCAATGATACCAGGACGCCATGTCCACCTGCGATGAAGCAACACTCCTGATTTCTTGGCTCCGCTATTGAGGCATTTCAGGCATACAAACACTGTCTCCACATGGCCATAATAGTATTTGTCCATGTTCAAATAGCGGAGCTCTATGAGTGAACCTTGTCTTGAACATGTGACGTAATGTGATTGGCGCACACCGCATCAAATATGGATCTGCTGATTTGCAGTAGTCTCTAGTAGTGATCAAGAGAGGAACAGAAAAACAAACTATACTCGTCTTCCCCAGACGGCGTCGGAAAGCGGGGTTGAGTTTGGCAGTGTGCTATACGTGATCAGGGTCTGAGCAACGCCCACCTTTTCCCAGCTTCCACGCCTTTCCATACGAACCTGGTATAGCTATTATGTATGGTTGTGAGCATGGAAAGCATTGAGTAAGCGCTTTCACAGCACGGGTGGAGGCTTATCAAGCTAATCGACACCGACTTTTGGTAACCGTAGCAGGTATCAGCAAGCTCCCCAACGCGACACCCACGGCTAGGTGGTTATAGAAGTCAGATCGGCATGCCTCCTTGTGTAACCTCAGTTCTCATCGAAGCGGAGCGGGTATCGCGTCTCGAGTGGGATATGTAGCGGGGGTGGTGGGAAGCGAGTAAGCGCCTATGGTGAATTGTTTTTGTGTAGAGAGGTACAGGGTCCGTTCCGTAGCCGGTTCACCATGCGGTCCGTCGCAGAGTGAGTCTGGAGAGATATAAGGTCGGGGCGGCGGATTGCGTCGCGTTACCCAAGGCGCCTGGCTTAGCATTCTATGCAAGTTGGCGGCTTCTACTTACCGTCAAGTGCTGGTAAGTTTCATTCCACTAATGCACGTAATTGCCGCTTCCGAGCAACGACACCTGTCGGGCAGCTGCATCGAATCCTGTCAAAGCGCTCAATGATGTCTGTATGCTATCAGCAGGCATTGTGTGAACTTACACAATGAATATTGTTGGATATCGCACAGCATGGGAGCATGTCGTCGCCGTCGACTTGCTGGGGAGCAGCAGCTATGACCATACGGCTTCAAGCCATCTCCCCAAGCCCTGGGTGGCGGCTCAAGAGAGTGAGAGACCATGAACAGTTTCTCTTATCCCATCAAAAGCTATTGAGCAGCTTCGATACGCCTGGTACAGTCGAGGCAAGGCTATCTTGCCTTATTGGGCTTCTCCAAGAGTGTAGAAACGGTGTCGGCGGACGGCGGAGGTCACATCCGAGGCGACGCGTGCTTGGGGACGAGCGATTTGAGAGTTTATTGAGGCTTCGTGCAAGCAAGACTGATGAAAAGCTGGATGAGTTTGGAGTGTACGATGCAGATAAGCCGAACAGCACATGATGACATGGTCGGCAGCGGCGCCCGGGACACTTGCTACATTCCAACTGACCTCGCATGACGGCAAAATACAAAGGACGCGTTGGATTTGGGTGAGCAGGACGCATGCAATGCATCTGTCGAAGGAGGCTGCGACGTACAAGAGTTTGATATCAGAGGGTGCGGGTGTGGCAGCCGTAACGACATGGATGAGGGGAGTACTAATTGCTAGGGTACCATACTTTCGAGGAAGGCGCGCTGGACTGGTCCTTCTTCTTCACCACCATTCTTTCGTCACTCTACTTTTACCATCAGCTTTTTATCTTGCCCATCAGTTTGCGGAGTACCAAGGCGTTGTTGAGCCATCTCCATCGCCACCCATGTTTGCATAGGCAGACACGCATCTCCATCCTCCAGCCCGAACAGCCCTACCCGACCCTTTGCAACAACAAACCGACGGAAGCCATTCGACACGAGTCTCCATTGATTCTTGCAGGCTCCAGGCTTTGATTAGGAGATAAAATGAGGCTTCCGGTTTACACTATCGTTGGGCCTACCGATCAGGCATTGGGCAATTGCTCGACTTGATGGATTTTTTTGGACGTGCTAACACGTTCGGCGAACTCAACTGGCGGGAGTGACCTCCCAACTTCTTAGCGGACGACTAAGTCACAACGAATGAGCCGTTCGATATGTTGCCTCACTCTGCGTCGTGGAAAATTGCGCGGCCTACACACGCACACCACTCCCATGTTGTCCGTAGCCCCTGACTTACGAACACGCCAGCCTAGCACGAGCCTGGGACAGAAAAAAAAAGACATGTCCATCTGTCAGCAATGAGAGAAGGTTGTAAGGAGACAACACGGAAAATGAAATCAAGGGCAAAATTGAGAAATGTACGAGACACAGCTTTGCACCGCGATTATTCCGACTCTTTCTATATTTGACCAGAGACACAACGCACTAAGACAGACCGCTACCACGCCAAGCGACAGTTGCATGTCGTGCATCAATCAACTACGGATAGCCATCATGAGAGGATTGAGAATCGTGGGAAAGCGTAGGCACACGAAGAAAGCGAGACATGTTGAAAGTATGCAAGAGTTGGGCCTAAAAGCGCAAACCCTGAGCACTGCCTCGGCTACGTACCAAGACTTTACCACTCAGCAAGACGTCTGTCCCGCTCGGCGCAGCTGTTTCCAATTGTGCGGCTGTTCAAGGCCCTGTTGGCTGGATATCTATAACCCCTGGGGCTTGTCGGAGCCTGGTGCGACGGCCTCACCAAGAGTATCTCTGCAAAATTCATGACAATTCGTCTCCTCTTGGGGCGCTCATCCGGGCTGGCCCGTTCGCTTTGTTCCCATCGGGCCACGTTGCTCCTGGGCTCAGGCTTGGATACCAAGCAGTCGAAAGTTCCGTTGTCGACCATTGAACACGCACTGTAAAAGACAGGATTCCTTCGGGGCTGCACAGGTTCTAAACATCTCGTATTGGATCGTATGGGCGAGTCTCGCTTGGCGAATACTCGGTTCGCTGTGGGCTCGAAGACTTTACGCTACCGTCTGAAGGTGCTTGGGCAGTGTGGACATGTATTGGCGAACCCGGTCCTGACCCTGAATTCGTACCTGGTATTCCTTGTAGCATGCTGCCTGCTTCTGTGCAGTCGTCGAGGTCAGCTAGAGTACGGTTGGACAGAGTTTGCCTACCTGCCCGCCAGGCCACGTCTATAGGGAGAGTTGCGATTGCACGTACCGTACTTGCGTTGAATATCCCGGAGGAGTTGCGACACGCGCCACTTCAAAATAATCATCTCGACTGGCGGAATACCTTCAGCACTTAGTCGGGCATTGATCCTCTCCAGCATCTGTTCCTTTTCGTTGGCGGGGATGAGGATCCATCTTTTCCAGTCTGGATGCGCCTCAGCAAGCTGCCTCGCCTCGTCTTTTGTTATAAACTAGCAATATTAGCCCGGCTTACCCTTGCGACCAGAGCATACTCACGTAAAAACGGTCCCATTGCTCCTGGCTGTGGTTTGCAGCTGTTCGGGCCTCCTGGACCGTCGCATTTATCCGAATGCTCATAGTGACAGTACGGCCTGGGACAACGACGCCCAAAGCAATGCCAGCCAGTCTCTGGATTCACGGAAAGCAAGAGAAGCAGGAGATTTGAGGGCACCGCGGTTCACCCCCCGCTTCGTTCTAGCCTTGGCAGGACTTTGTTTTTGGAGAGGCTGAGGTGAGGAACTGTGACAGTGCTCGCAGGGCTCGGGCCAGAGAGAGTGTCGGAATCGGCGGTGGCTGAAATGCTTGTGCGTCATATCAACTGGCATCATTGGCAGGCAGCAGATTCAAGTAGGAACGGCAATTTCTCATGCCTTATTGCTTTTCTACCTCGTCATGCAAGAAGTGGCTTCTCGTGCAATATTGACCTGGTGGTGAGGCTTCGGACACAACCAGACCAGCTCCCGCCATCGAAATTGATGCCGTACGCCCACCACTTGAATGCCCAAGCACGGACATTCGGTAGCGTTCGGCAACACGATTGCTCAGTAGTTTCAAACTCGAGGGCGATTGCTATTCTGTTTACGGCTGGTCATCACAGTCAGGAGTGGCACAAATACAACGCACGCCATCTTCTTCGAGCCGCATACAGCCCAAAGCAACCGATCCCGCACGGCCATGTCTGACCAACAAGGAGGCCATCCAGGAGGTGCCAGCATCCTTGTCCGCGAGCGCCCTCCGCCGCTGCCGAGCGCGGAAAATTCGATACTGTATGCGTTCGGCCGCTACCTGGTCGATCAACCGTGTGCGCGGACCCGGGGTCAGACTTGGAAGTCTAGGTCACATTTCCGGCCCTAACCGGCCCGAGCCTCAACGTGCAGCACGTCCCAGGGCCATCCTGGAGAAAAAGAATTCAGTGCGTCACAGACGACTATTGTGGTTGGAGTGCTCACTATCCAAGTTTCCCTGGACCATGTCCCCGAATCTAACTCTGAAACGTACCCTGGAGTGACGGCCTCCGGGCTCCGTCTAGTACCACCTCACGCTTCCTTTCATGGCCAGCACCAGGGCGATGCTGTGGGGGCATAGCCGGCACGGCAACTTACACCGCGCGCTTTTGGCCTGTTTCACGCGCCAAATGCGCCACGACTCGCGTGGGTCTAGCACAGGCACAGGTAATCCCAGACTCGTGGTCATCGTCGTCACACTGTTGCCAGTACTCTGGAGGCGCCACGCGACAGCACTAGACTCAGATCTTTGACATTTATGCAATGCTACACAGACGTCAGCGCTGCCACGCACAACCAAGGCGCGCGTTGTACAGCATACGACTGCGTGCGCGATATCCAGCAAATCGACGTGGACTGCATCATCGAGCGTGGGATTTCCTATATGGTCCATTCCGGATTGGCGCCGTCCTACGTATGCCCAAAACATCGTGAGCGCCGAACGTCTGTCCGACCATTGAATCAACTTCTCACGTCCATTTTTCACCGCTAATCTCATGGCTGACATTTCCCTGCGTGGCACACATGACCCCCACACCACCACGGCGCTCTGTTGGCCGTATATAACTGCCGTCATACTGCGAGCAATCTGAGGAAATGGGTTGAGTAATGTTCCTCGAGCCTCGTAAAAGCAATGACATTAAAGGAATAACGGGGATATGGGTTCCCCCGAGGGCCGGCACATACCCGCTCTTGTGGAGATGAAAGGACCAGGATCGACTGTTCATTACCCCTTGTCCTGGTGCCCGATACGAAAACGTCGCGACACAGCCACAGCTCACGGTTCCTAGACACTAGTGATTGGTGTCACGTTGGAGTCTTCTATACTTTCTTCTTCGAATATTACAAGGAACTTTTGGTACCTGCACCCGCATCTCCACTTTGGCGTGCATGCAGACGTTGACTACAAGTGCGTTGCTGCAGCCTTATGTACTCGGAAAAGAGAGCGCCTTGAAGCAGACGGGCGCATACACTTCTTTTTCAAGCTCCTTCTTACTGGCCTTCACCTGGAGTTCTTCCCATTGCAACAAGCCGATTCGTGCTCGTTGCGCACATCCTTGCCAGCGCCAGATTCGGATTACGCGGCATTTGGTTATGACCATTTTTCTGGGTGGTGTGCTTGATCGTTTAGGACTTTCTTTTTTTCGTGGCTATCATCACACTCATTTCGTTATCACGACGCATAATCTCAAACGAAAACACTGCTCCGACCACTCCAAAGGCAAAGATCCTTAGGAAAGGTAACATGCTTTCCATACGATACACAGTCGTACTCACAAACCTCTTTTCATGATGTGATTTTGTCGCAAGGCTGAGATACCACACTCAAACAGGTGTACCAGACACATTGGGAGTTTTTGTTCCGACAGCCACACCATTCCAATTTGCGAGGATGCTTAGTTCTAACCACATAGAACCTATCTTTGCCATATATAGTCGACCAGTCAATGTACGAAAAACTTACCGTGTACGGAACGGGAACTAAAGCCTGCGTCCAAAGCCGGTCAGCACTCAGAAAAGACAAGAGCTATTGCAACCAGGGTGACCGCTGATCTGTGACTAATCGGGTTGACAGGCATTACTGTTTGAGAATGTCGATGTGGAATTCACAGAATAGTTCGAGCGCTCATGTCAGGCTAACATGGTTGCGGAAAACCAGACCGTAGTCGTTTCAGCCAATACATATCACTAAACGAGTCGCGTCGATTGTGTTATATTTATGGTACGAACCTTGCTCGTTGTTATCAGCAGTCTGAAACTGGTCGTCTTGTTAACGACTAGGGCTCCAATCTATTTACTGTGCTCGGGTGTGATCTCCGGACTTGCAGCAAGGATTCTTAACCGCGGTGAAATTTAACACTTTCGTTTTCACGTGTATACTTGGCAATACTCGACTTCCACAACGGTAAGTCTCTAATGCACCAATTATTGGTATTATAGTATAACTGGGCTACTATATGACGCCACAACTTGTAGAACTTGTTCTACTCCATGTAAAAGAAGCATATGATATGACCTCATTCGAAGTGGGGCATGCGATACTGCCGTGTGCCGAGTACATTGATGAAGTTGGTAAAATGCAACATGTTTCTCTCTTTAAAGAGACTATACGGCACAAGCTCAGAGAGCAAACACTGGACTTGTAATCATGAAACTGCTTCCAATACTCTGTTTGAGCGCAACTGCTGCTGCACTGCCGGCATCAGTTGATGTTTCTGCCCGAGCATCCATTTCAAAGGTTGACGGCCTGAAGTTCAACATCGATGGCACAACCAAATACTACGCTGGTACAAACTCGTACTGGATGCCCTTTTTAACCAACGACACCGACGTTGACATCATCATGAGCCACCTCGCCGCCTCCGGGACCAAGATCCTCAGAGTATGGGGCTTCAACGACGTAGAAGGCGAGCCTGATCCCTCCAGCGTCTACTTTCAATCCTTCTCCGGCTCCACCGCCACCATCAACACGGGCGCAAACGGCCTCCAACGCCTCGACGCTGTGGTCGCCTCCGCCTCAACCTACGGCATAAAACTAATCATCCCCTTTGTAAACAATTGGCAAGACTACGGTGGCATGCACGCCTACTTCCGCGCCTGCGACGTCCTCATCCACGCGCAGTGGTACACTAAGGCTGAATGCCAGGCCATGTATCAGGCCTACATCGCCGCCGTCATATCGCGGTACCGCGACTCACCTGCGATTTTCGCATGGGAACTCGCCAACGAGCCGCGATGCAGGCTGTGTCCTACGTCCATACTTACAAACTGGATCAGGCAAACAAGCGATTACGTTCGCTCGCTAGACCCTGAACACATGATCACTGTAGGCGATGAAGGATTCGGACTTGAAGGCGGTCCGTGGTTCCAGTATCCATACTGGTATATTGAAGGCATAGACTGGGCTGCTAATCTTGCTCTGCCGAATATTTCGTTTGGCACGTTCCATCTGTATCCCGAGCATTGGCTTGTCGGCGGCTCGTTTGGCGACGAGTGGATCACGTCGCATGCAGAGATTTGTGCACGGATTGGGAAACCGTGTTTGCTGGAGGAATACGGGGTTTCGAAGAGGGAAGAACAGTGTGCAGTGGAAGGGGCATGGCAAGAGACTAGTTTAGGGCTCGGGGGAAGTGGTATGGCGGGAGATTTGTTTTGGCAGCTAGGAGATACGGTGGTGAGTTCGGGGGAGGCGACGCATGATGATGGGTTTACGGTATACTACGGGAGTGAGCAGTGGAAATGTTTAGTTGACGAACACGTTGAATCTATTGGGTGAGAATAGGAGCATGGTGGGCCCCTCTTATTTCTCACATGAAGGTACAGTAAGAAGACGCGCAGTCATTATCCTAATTCATTTCGCGCGCGAGACTCTTATGCGCAGTAACATTTAAGGTCCCAATTAATATAACTATGTTTTTTCTTCGAAGAAAGTACGAATACGCTTATCTGCGCCTACTACTAGCTGGAGTCGCCTTCCACTCAGAACGATAATAGGTCGCGCCTTTTTCTGACGTCAAGCCCGCTAAAAGGAGGGGCTCTGTGGCACTGACCACCAATATTCTCAGCTTAATGTACTACCACACGACTACGCCACATCGATTGCTGTAAGCAAGGGATTCAACTGTGCCCCCCCCCACGAACCAACACCCTTCATTTCCGCTTACAAGTACCTCTGCACAGCCTGGCCCACTGGGTCTTTTGTTTGCCCCGTTTACTCGGTGCACGTAGCAAATTCCCAAAGGAGGCACACAGCGCCGTCTGACAGGTATCGCGTAGTCAAGATGCGCACAAAGCGTAAGGCCAGCTACGCACTACAGCTACGCACTACCGCTCTACCGGCCCATGGGCGGGGGCCGCAAATCCAGGCCTGACAAAGACCAGATCTCGACTGGAATGCCGCAGTCTGGGAAAGGCGTGGGTGTGATATTTTGGGGGCTAGATGTGCCTTAGGCGCCACAAAGACGCACAGTCTTACAGTAGCACGCAGCACGCAGCAAGCAGCCGCCCGCCGAGCGCCAGAGCTGAAGAAATGCCCAAGATTGGCGGCGGAACAATAATTGCTAGTAGTCTTGCGGTAATCCCCCGCCAGCCCTAGCCTCTCAGCCGGGAAGCGGCTGAACGCTACATACCTCGTTTCTCTCCATTGCTGATTCTACATCTTTAACCTGAAACCATCCCTTTGTTTCCTTCTAGTGTATGGCTGTGAAACAGTACTTGTCACCCCCTACTATCGCCTGTTAAGCCACACATATCCAGCCCTTGGTTCTAGCAGGGACTTTGTCTATCTACCAAAACATACGAACTCGACGCAAGCCACCTGCTAATGCGCGCTGCCGCTTTTTCGGCTGTAAGACCAGGCTGAAAAGCTCGCAAAAGGAGAATCAGCAAAGAAACGAGGCGTAGGGATATATACGCTTGCATAGGATGGCTGACCGTCGACCACTTATTCAAGAGACGCCAGATCTCTCTGAGAGTTCTGATAACACCCCCGCACTACCGTCTCTAGGCTTCTCCAGTAACCCTCCTGGCCTCGGATTCACTGGTATTTCGCCTACACGGCCAAGCTACGCTCGCTACCAGAGCGACTCGACGGCTGTGAGTCGCAACACGCCGAGTATCGTGCAAGAAGAGGATGAAGAAGACGAAGGCGACATCGCGCAAAGTTTCCAGCAAGGGGGGAAAGACACCGGGCTAGGAATTGCTACCACTGCAACCAGCGCCGTACCTCAGGCTGCCAGGCGCGTCAGTATCCAGCCTTTCCCCCGTCGAGCCGCTGGCCCTGGACCCAAAAGCCCGCCAGCAAAGAGCCCAGGTCCGCTCTCTCCCCTCAGCGCTACAGACCCTTATTTTGGACATTTCCCAAGGAGCTCAGCAGAATCGACGCCGGATCTCCGCCGAGAAAGGTTCAGTCCTGAGGTCGGGAGAGCGAGTCCCGTAGGCTCGTACGAGGAATTCCGGCATGGAATCTTGAAGAACGTGAAGCAGAATAGTAGCACGAGCGTGAACGACTACGAGAACTACATTCAGTCGTCAGATGCGCAAAGATTGAGAGGCGGTGGTGCGCCCTCGATTAAGTCGGCGTACGAGAATGATTTCCGCCCTGTGCACGAGTGTCCGACGACAAAGGACTTTTATCATCCAAAGTTCACGTGGCTGAACTTGTCGATCTTCATGATCTGTCTCTTTTCTTGCGTCTTTTCTGGTATCTTTTTGGCGCTTGCAATCCGCGCTCCGCACTATGGACGGCGCATAACGAGTCACGGACCCATCACTCCGTCTGATGCCATTTTGATCACGACCGTCATGGCAAAGTTGATCGAGCTGTCGTTTGTCACGGCTTTTGTCACGTTTCTCGGGCAGGTGCTCAGTCGACGAGCATTCATGAAAGACCACGGCCGTGGCGTCACACTCTCGGAGCTCAGTATGTGGCGATGGGTAGTCCAGCCAGGCACACTGATCACATCGTGGGAGTCTGCCAAATACGCTGGCCTATCCTTTCTGGGGATACTGAGTTTACTAAGCGCTATATTAGCTACGCTGTATTCTTCTGCTGCCGCATCATTAGTGCAACCAATGTTGCGAGATGGAAACTGGGATAACGGTCTCGTGTTGGCTGGCCGTGTCAAGAGCGACTTTGCTAATATCAATTACCTCAAGCAAATGTGCGAGACGCCTATTCGCACGGATAAGGAGCACCAGGGCGAAACGTGCGTGCAGCTGGAACATGCGGGCCAGGGCTACCATAACTTTCAGCGCTACCTGTCCGACTGGGATGTTGCTGCTCGAAACGGAAATGGGAGTTCAGATTTGCGGCTGAGGCCACAGGGATTCGGGCTCTTGTATGAGAATACGACAGTGACGGGCCAGTGGATCAATATCATTAATACAACAGAAGTGTCGAAGAAGTATGGTCGCGTGATTAACAACATCACAATGGCGATGCCGCATGCTGGCGTATTTGCAGCGGCACGAGATGAGCGCAACGGGATACTGCAGCCGGCAGAACTTAATTCGGAAGGGACGTATTCGCTACGGGCGGCAGTGCCGTCGCCCGTGATTAATGTTTTGTGTGTTAATTTGAACAAAACGGAGCTGGAGCCACTTGTGTACAGCGAATGGCCAAACGATGATACTGTCAACATCACAACATGGGTCACTACGCCAGGCATTAGAGATAGAGCAAGTACGCAGAACAAGACGGTGGTCGATGAGCTGTTTGGATGGGACGGCAATGATACGACAACGTTAAATTGGCCGCCAGTGTTTGGGAGGTACCCAATTCCCTTCAACACAATACTCAATCATACGAGCAATGCATGGGGCCGGCCGGCGATTTACCTGCTTGGGCAAGGCGGACCAGACGACATGGGTAGAGACGGGACGGGCATCTACTCTGTATGCAAGCTTCAAGTGTCGATTATGCCTGGGTGCAGCACACGCCACAACGTAACGGGATCGGGCGGGAGCATGGAAGTACTGTGCGAAGACCCAAAGGACAAGATGGCGTTTCGAGAAACAGGAGAAACACCGAGTAAGAACACGTTTGGCGTGGCTAATTGGCGCGATGTCGGGACGGACTGGGCGAATAGCCTTTCGCTAGGCACGGGACTCATGGATGCAAATGCGAGCACGTCGAGGCTGCTGACGCAGTTCATTCTCAAGCCGGATAATGCTGATGCAGACAATCTTAAAGTCGAACTAAGTCGTGCGCTGCCGAGTATGGCGGAGGCGCTAGCGGTGCTGTCGAGTTGTACGCTACTGTTGAGCATGGTGGATACGCCGTTTGTGACTACATGGGTACGTGAGTTTTGATATGTAATGAGACACAAGATATCTGACGATCGTCACAGGATTACACACATCCCGCGCTGGATGAATACCAGACGCAATACTTTAATGCGTCGCTCAAGGCTCAACAGTACGCATCGGGTGGCATGCCCGGAGCCTCCAAAGCTTGGATCATTATTCTCGCGTTGGTTTTTTTGATGAATATTTTTGTTCTCATCTACTTCACCCTGCACCGCGGTCTCGTGACGGACTTTTCTGAGCCGCCCAACTTGTTTGCACTGGCAGTCAATTCGCCGCCTTCACATGTGCTCGCCGGGTCGTGTGGCGGCGGGCCTCAGGGCAAGCAGTACGGGGTCAACTGGTTCGTCAACCACGAGGGCAGCCATCTGTACATGGAGCCAGGCGAGAAAGCACCTCTGATGGGCGGATGTGAAGATGGGCATGTGCACACACGAGCAGCTGGTCAGGGCATGGGCAGAGGAGTCAGCGGTTTCATGGCGTCAGTGACAGAAACGGTGAAACGCGGGCTAGGGCTCAGAATAGAACAGAGGCCAGCCAAGCTGGGGTCAGTTAGTGGCGTGGAGAGTTTCCGGCCGGCAGTTAACACGCTGAGACGGGGCAGCATTCCGTCCAACTATGAGATGGAAGACGGGCTGACGAGGACACGGCGGCAGTACCAGAAGCTGTCGAAGAGGAGGAGCGTGCTGTGAAGGGGCGGGACGGGAACATGTCATATTATGTCGTGTAGAGCAATGGACTGGCATGCAGCATAGAGCCTGTTTGTTTCCCCAGATTGGCACTGGGGGTTCCCTGGTCGGGCGGGCGGGCTGGAGACGGGAGCGGTGGTGCGAGGAGCACGAGTGGAAGAGTGAATGAAGGTCGGCGGGGCCCGGAGCCGGCTCGGGAAGCTTGGCAGATTGGGGGCAGGCGGGCAGGAATAAGCGAGTGGTTCGGCGACTAGGCTGCAACGGGCAGGCCAGGTGGGCGGTAGTGTGTGCGTGAGTGTGTGTGTGTGTGCGTGCGTCTGTGTCTCTTGGGCCTGGGCGGCCGCCGTAGTCTGTCTGGCTGGCATGTGAACATGGAACTTCTCATGCGCGCATCCGCCCGACTTACTACCTTCACCACTGCCCTCTGCGCCCAAGCACCCCCCGCGAGCCACGCCCCCCGCCTCGCTCTCGCCTGTTGAGCAAGCTGCTGGATATGCCCCGTCCCGTAGATATCCCAAAAACTTGACCCCGACGCGGCGCCGCCAGCAGTCGCCGTCAAAGCCACAACAGAAGCCACTGCCATTGCGATCCGCCCTACTTCTTCACGTCATACCGCGCCAAACACTTCCCAACAACGCCCCGATAGCCTCAATCGCAGAGCCTCGCACCACCACCGCCGCTGGACCGGCCCGCCGAATGCGCTAATCTTGTCTCCGCCCCCGGCCATTCGCCCTCGTCCCTCGACCCTCGTTCCTCGTCCTCACCACTCTCCACTCTCAACCCTCCGTTCCGTCCTTCTGCCCGCCCTCCAACCTGGCGGCACTGTCGCACCAGTCGTTCGCGGGACTCGCGGGTTCTACGGCCACAGGCCTCCCTCGTCCCGCCATGAACGACAAGGACCCGCCGCCATTTGGCTGTATGCTGCCCCAGCTCCCTCCATCACCGCCACTTCTAGCACTGACAAGCCCGGTCCAGACACCTTCTCCGACGACTTCTTCGACAACGCGGCCCCTCACTATGACAACAATGGCCCCTCGCTGCTCAGCGACATGGAAAACCAGCAGCTCGACAACTTCTTCTCCTCCACCAACCCTTTCGACCTGCTCGACCCCCAGCACATACCCCCCGCCCTCAACGACAAGTCCACCGCCCACGACTACAACAACTGGGAGGACTTCATCGCCCCGCCCACCGTCCACCGTGTCACCAGCACCATACCCGACCAGGCCCGTCTACAGACCACCTTCCAACAAGAACCCCACCACGCTTCCTCGTCCTCGCTCCACGGCAGCTTCCTGGCAAACACCCAGGATGAGCTCCAGGCAGCTGCCACCCTCTTCAACCACGCCCAGCCCTCGTATACAAACGGCCGTCTGCACAGCTTTCCTGAGCAGCCGGCTGCGGCCACCAATTTCATGACAAACGTCGCGCCCGGCCTGAATCACGCTCATCTGCCAATGAGCGTCCAACCACACGGCCTCATGAACCAGCGCATGCCCTCGCTGTTGCCAAATCACGGTGGACATGCCCTAGACCCCCAGTTCCCGCCGCAGTGGACAAACAAGGCCCCGCAGCACACCCAACCAGACTTTGGTCCGCCGTTGCAGAAGATTGACTTAAAGAGGTCTTATACTTTTGGCACAGACAATTCATTCAATAGTCCATCCGGGTACTCGGGCGCAAACGGCCGCTCGGCCGAGCACAGCGCGGCAAGGCATTCCATTAATGATGTAGAAGAGACCCACCAGCATATTTTACGAGCAGTGGCAGGCATTGATACCGTACGCACTACCTCGGCTGCATATCAAGACTCATCATCAGCCGTTGCCGGTGCATCACGCGACGATGACGACGACGAGCAGTCTGACGACTCCGCATCTCAGGAAGAGCATGACGACCGACCAGCAAAAAAGCGGAAGAAGTCCATGGCGCATCCTGGAAAGGAAACCCCGAGAAAGGCTGCGCGCAATGGAAAAGCTCGCAAGACGTCGCTTGCAGATGAGAGTAAGAAGAAGCGGGCTGCAACAAGTACCCAAAAGACACATCGCGAAAATTTGACCGAAGAGCAAAAACGAAACAACCATATTCTTTCTGAACAGAAGCGCCGCGATTTAATCAAGCAAGGCTACAAGGACTTGAATGAAGTTGTGCCTGCAGTTCGCGGTGGTGGGCTGAGTAAGAGTCAGATCTTGGTCGAAGCAGCAACGTTTTTGGAAAAGTTGATCGAGGACAACATTGCATATCGGAAAGTGACAGGGTGATGAGAGATGAAAGCAAAAAAAAAAGTTCTACCTCGCCTGCAACCGACATGAGCATATGAGTTCAGTTGGGTGATGCCTGTTGCATTGATGACTATCGATGCCACGAGTGCTCCGCGGTGATTGACTATGAGGGAAAGGAAAACCTGGTTTTTTGGGTACCGGTTATTAGATGAAAAACATGTCTTTTTAAGGTCATGGGCACAGGAAAGGCGAAAGAAAAACAAATCTCACTGGATGCATTTTGCGCAATCCACAGAGATGAAGGATTCACTCGGTATGAATCAGGAGTTTTATGGAGACTGCGATACCCCCTTCTCCCTTTTTATTTTTATATTGCTTTGTATGTTGGAAAGGCAGATTACATCTGCATACATAGAAAACCCATTTCTACCTGTTGAATATCTTTGAAGAGCAGGAAACGAAGAAAAAAAGGTTCTATAATGTTTGATTGCAATGGTTCCCTTAACATACACCACGAGATATCTTGTTCATCTTTCATTTCTGCTTTGGTCAAAACCCCAAACACCCAACTCCAGAAAGGTTTGAAAAAAAATAAGAAGAAGAGGAAACGGATCTATGCCTTACCCATTGCCGCCGCCGCAGCCGCCGTATTCATAACCCCTTCCTCAGGAATCACAATCCGCATCGCCTCATCCCTCACCCTCGCCGGCCCACTCTCATGCCCCCTCGGCACACCGGGTATCCTCTTCCCCTTCCCCATCTTCGCGCCTCCGGGTCCCAAATTCTTCTTAATCCTCGCCGAGGAATAATCGCAGCGACCATGGTCGTTGCAGTAACCCGTCTTGCACTTGTTATTGCTGCGGCACGAGGATCCCAGACAAGCGTCGGCAGAGGTACATGCGGCGCAGGAGCCCCAGTTGCAGTATTCGTCTGCGGAGCAGTGCGAGGGGGATGTGCAGGGGGCCGCGTGGTGGGAGGGTGGGAGACAGATGGGGGGTGGGGGGTTTGAGGAGGAGAGAGCGATGCGCGGGCGGAGGGAGGCGAATAGGGATGGGAGGGCGTCGGTGTGGCATGTGCCTGTTAGAGCATGTGAAAGTATGGGGCCGCGGTGTTGGGCCTCGTATTCTTGTTGTGAAGGGAGGGGTAAGGGTTCGTTTGGTATGCTTCTCTTGCGTTTCTGAGCCGGGGGTTGGATGGTTGGGCGGGCGGTGCAGGACTGGCATTTTCCGGCGGAGCAGAGGAGATGTGGTTGGCAGGGGGTTTTGGAGGTGCACATGTCGCCGATTTTGCCGGGTTGCGTCGAGTCGTTTGTGCAGATGCTGTTTTTGCAGAAGAGGTGCGGTAGACAGCCGTCTTGGGCGTCGCAGAGGTGGCCTTCGCAGCCGAAGGTGCAGTCGGATTGCTCGAGGACGAAGGGGTTCAGCGGGATTGAGGTGATGTTTGAGAGGCCGAGGCGCTGGATGGCGAATTCTTGCGTGTTTGAGTTTGTGAGCATTGAGCGCAGCTTTTGGGCGGTTTTTTCGTCTTCGGTCAGGGGCTTGATGGAGAAGGGAGGTGGGAGGTACGTGGACCAGTTGAAGTTTGAGCGTGCGGTTTGAGCAGCTTTCAACACCTGTTTGAGAGCGGTCCAGCTGGTGTAGCTGGGTTGAATAGGATTGATTCGGGCGGTCTTTCCCTCTTCGATGGTTGTGAGGTGCGAGTATAGCTGTTTTTGTTTTGTCAGTATATCTTCCCGATTCCTTTGCTCATTACTGGTGTAGGGCTGAAAGGGTTCTGGGAAAAGTGACGTACCCAAGGTATTCCCCTATAGTTCAATGCATTGCCCTGGTCAAACAAGGCTTCTTGCTTGTAAAACAGTCCAAAATCATCATTGTGCACGTAACTCCATTCCTCGACCAACAGCAATTTTCCATCGCCCTTCTTCTTACCCTTGGCGCGACCTGTTAGCGTATTTCCAGGCACAAACATATTCGCCCATGGCGTTCCTGCCGTGGCATCATGTTGCTTGGAGAAATATCCATGGATCCCGATAATGTCGATGGCTTTGCAGTCAAACACGCTGTCGGGGAAGTTCTGCCACTCATCTGGCTTCTGGGCGCCTGACACGCCGCCACTGATGACGGCAATGGAAGATGCATCGAGACCGAGTGTAAATTTCAAATGAGAGGCCATGTCGCAGATCCAGGACTCGCCAGCGGGAATGGGGAATATGCCGCTAAAAGGTTGATTCTGGATGTCGACGCCCTGCACAGGATTAGAAACCCACAAAGATTCACAGTTTGATTCAAGGAGATACTCACAAGAATGACTTCGGAGAGTGTGCCCCATGGACGTCCGTCGAAGTTTTTGGAAGGGTAGTGTTTGAAGAAGACTTCGAGACGAGTTTTGTATAGTTCTCGGTCTATCGAGCATAATTAATATTCTCTCCATGGAACGACAAAAGATTGACGACATACATTTATCTGAACTGTAGAAGTCGAGAAAGTATCCTCCGAGGTCCTTGCAGTATGCGTCGCAGGGAACATCGTTAGATCCCCGAAGTGCATGCGCGTCGTGCGGGGCAATAATGACTTTCATCTGGCCTGTACGCTTCTGTTAACATATGGAAGGGCAATTTCAGATAGTGCGGTGTATTGTACCCTTGGAAAGGTGGTGAATAGCCGCCAACGTGTCGTCGAATTGGTCAAGCAAGGACCTGTCAAAAGAGCCCAGTTCTGGCTCAGGCTATGTAGATTTGTCAACCAAGTGCCCTCTTTCTTGTCCCTGAGCACTTTTCTTACATCTGGATGGAGATCATCTGGGCGTACTATGAAATAATTAGCATATGATAAAAAATTTGAAAACAATCACATACTGAATAGCCGTATGACTCTTGCGCCGCTCTTGATGATTTCCTTAATAGTATTGTCTCTGTGCTCCGGTGCAAAGAATTGCAGCTGAGGATAATTCACACCACCAAAAGAATGATGATCAACCGTGATTCTCAAGCTGGCGGAGACTGGCTCCGTCAATGTCGCTAGTGACACCAGTGTCACGAGAAGAGTTGAAAAGATCATTCTTGCTCGGGAAACAGAAACAGATCCGTGACCAAATTTTCGAACGCTGCCTACTTCACACCATATAAGTCTTTTAGCAGCATGTGGACACGTATAGGCGATGCCGTACATGGACCTGTCTTCAGTAGCCGCTAGGTATAATGTTTACGATATTGAGGTTGCTCATATAAGTAGATTAATTGCGCTGCTTCGCGCAGCCAATCACGCGTCACACAAGGCTAAAGTTGGCAGGGATGTAAACTTTGACGACGGGAGAATGACATTGACTAGGTAAGGAAGACCATGTGAAAGAATTCAACATCGATCCGACTGACATTGCGGCTGCAATAGCCGGCGAGTCGCCTAAAAGAGACAAATAGCAGTGAGAATGGAAAGGTCGTGTGACCCAGAGCGATCAAAACATGCAATGCCGATTGAGAGCCACTTATGAATAGCCTTGTATAATGTGGAGCTGTTAGTTTGTTCCTGCTTTTGCCCAAATAGTCTTGAGAGGCGGGGTCCGCTTCGGGGTATGATACTTAGGCTCGGCGAACCGGCGCTGTACTCCGCATTCAAAATGATACGAGGCCTGGGAACAAGTAAGATTCCCGTTTCAGGTACGACGCTTCTGTGTCTGTGACCATATGTAGGTATCTATGCAAGACTTGTAGTCCCGCCGCAGCCGGCTCTTGTGGAGACATGTCTATCTGAGCTTATGTCTAGCGGTCATGCGTGGAGAAAAGACGCAGAATGGCTGCATTGCACCTGCAAAACCTGTCTCGGTGAATTGTTCACAAGAAACCAGACCAACGGTCTCTGTTCATGATAAGTTGCCTCGGGAATGGCTACCTCGGGCGGGCTTCATCCTACTGGCTTCCCGCATACAGTCTCGAGTTGTCGAAGAGCTACAGTGACTTCCTCTCCGAGACTATCACCACTGGTTGATGCAGGGAAGCGACCGTGTCGTAGGTCGCTGAGTGCGCCGACCACATCTTGCACCTCGCGCAAGACGTCTCTATTCTGTTGCTCTATCTCCGCAATCTGGGCCTCGAGACTTTGGCAAGCCTCTTCAATGTCGGAGTGGACCGTCTGTAGCGTGTGTGGTTTCTTGCGACCCTCGCCGGATAGCTGTGTATCGTGTAAGCAAGCTGGTGATGGTGTCGCAAGGCCGATGCACACAAACCTCTTGTTCCATCTGAAGTGCGATGGGGTCTAGTCCTGCAACAGTTGCATCGTCGACTTGACGCCTCTCGCGCGCATACTCGCGCCTCAGCTGTTTTGATCGCTTTACCTCATCGGCAATGTCCCGACGGACAAGCTCTATGTCCTTATCGCGCAATCGTTGGAGCTCTCGGTAGATGTCCTGGACAGCCGGGTTGGCACGATGGGCACGGGGGAATATGTCGGTGAACTCGCGCAGTGTGATGAAGTCGCGCAGAGGAGCCGGAGTTAGTAGAAAGTCACCCAGAATCTTGGCTTCTTGAGAGGGCATGGTCGGTATAGAGACTGTGCAGTGACAGGGCAGTGTCGTTGGTGGGCTGCTGGGAGAGGAGTCCTCCTGACAACGCGACGCGTGCTGGTCCGTGCGAGAAAAGACTCCCGTGAATCGCCTGCGACGACATCGTAGCAAACGTCAACTGATTTTGTGTGGCCGGATTCGTCGGTTGGTTCTTCATTTTGGTCAAAATCGGGATTCACGCTGTCGCAGTAGTCATCTTCGTAAGGCTAGTGGTACTCACAGGGGCACGCGATACGTGGTCGGTGAATCTCGCGCACCTTTTACGCCTTCCCTTCTGACTGCCAAACACTTCAACATCAAAATCGCCAGATATCATCGCAACCATGGCGCCAGCGGCTGCACCAGAGGCGACGTTCAGGAAAGACGAGAAAGTGTTTTGTTTCCATCACGAGCTGCTGTACGAGGCCAAGGTCCTTGAAGTCCGACCCGTCGAAGGCGACGAGAAGAAGAATGGCTTCGAGTACAGAGTGCACTATAAGGGCTGGAAGAACACGTACGTATATCTCAACTTACTCATTTCACGTCTACTCGCCGTTCCTGCATCTCCGATTGTTAGGTCATGTTTGCCTTGTCCCCCCATGCACTTCAGGCCCCTTTCGCAACCAGGATACCACTGCTTCCGAGACGGGCCTATATCATCTCAAAAACATGTAATCTGCTTATACACACTCTGTTGTCATCTTTGAGCGGATCTTTTAACACTCTGCAGCTGGGACGACTGGGTTCCCGAAGACCGCCTGCGCAAGCTAACCTCCGAGAACCGGGAGTTGGCTAACAACTTGAGACACGAGATGCTGGCTGCTCAACGCGCCGCAAGAGCTCAGCCCGCGCCCGCTAAGAAGAAGGCGCAGGGCTCAGTGCGTGGCAGTGAAGAACGACAAAGCTCTGTCACTGCTGCACCTCGTGGTCAGAAAAGGGTTCGCGACAACGACCTCGAAAAGGTATGAAGGCTCGGCGAAGCCAAGCGGCTTCTTTGCCTCGAGACGACCGGCTAACTGAACCCCAGGAAGAGACATTCCAGAACAAGCTGGCTGTCAGGATTTACATGCCCGACAGGCTGAAAAGTCTCTTGGTTGATGACTGGGAAAACATCACCAAAAACCTGCAACTGGTGCAGCTGCCTTCAGCGCATCCAGCGGGTGTGATCCTTGATGAGTATCAGAAATATGCCATTCAAACTGGAGCTCGCAGCAGCACCGAGCGCGACATTCTTGAAGAGGTGATTGCAGGTCTGAAAGAATACTTCAACAAGAGTGTTGGGCGTCTCCTGTTGTACCGCTTTGAGCGTGAGCAGTTTTACGACATCTGGACGCGCATTCAACAGCCAACTGATGAGCTTGCCGGAAAGACGCTCGCCGAGATTTACGGTGGCGAGCACCTTTTGCGCCTTCTGGGTAAGTCGTCTCGAGACCATGAATGATGTGATTATTAACCATGTGTCTTAGTTACAATGCCAGAGCTTATTGCTCAAACCAACATGGATCACCAGGCAGTTACTCGCTTGCGCGAAGAACTCAGCCAGATGACAACGTGGCTGTCCAAGGATGCCCAGATCAATACGTTCTTTGTGCCCACTTATGAGAGCCCAGGACAAGCCTACATTGACAAGGTCAAGTCGAGTACGTAGGAGGATGCCTGATTCGACCGCAAGAGACCAAGGGCCTCTAATCTGTTTTCCTGTTGAGTCACTCTGACGCAAATGTACTATGATCTGCTGCATGGACGTGGATACTGTTTGGTTGGCGCACTGGCGTTGTAG
The DNA here is from genome assembly GCF_000523435.1 of Bipolaris zeicola 26-R-13. NCBI lineage: Eukaryota > Fungi > Ascomycota > Dothideomycetes > Pleosporales > Pleosporaceae > Bipolaris > Bipolaris zeicola. Next base: position 19,457 of record NW_006912211.1, on the reverse strand, counting down.
TTGGAAAGATCTGGGGCGAGATTATTCGGGTGATACCGATATCTTCTCTTTACACGGATTCTAGCATATTAATATACGTTTCGACGAAGATTTTGCTTTTCGGTGTGTCTCATTACGTCTTAAGATTTCTTGATTACATCCTCCAAGACCCCCACAGCCCAGCTCAGGCATTTGGCCATGTTCTCCTCAGCTTCCTTGGGCATGCCATGAATGTCAGTCTCTGCGCAGACTTTTCTGTCTAGCTGGCCGTTAACATCGCCGTTTTCAAACAAGAAACTGTGGTCGTGAACATAGTTGGGCCACACAATCTTGTCGACATAGCCTGGAGGGTCTTGCCAGAAGCCTTCGAGCGTCACGTATCCACTCCTGGCCTCGCGCCTTCGCTTTGCAGTCTCGTAGCTGGTGCGGAGAAAAAGACGGACGTCAAACGTGGAGCGTATGTCTTTCATGTCTTGGGAAAAGAGTAGGAAGCCATCCACAATGCATATCCGCTTTTCGCTCCACTCTGGCTTGCCCTCAAGTAAACCGACAACTCGCTCGCGCAATGCCTGGATCTCGGATTCAGGCACGCCATGCTCACCAACGCTGTTCTGATCTTCTTGGCTGACTAGCCAGTCTGGACTCTTGCCCTGGTCTTTGATGTGGTTCAGGGCTTGCTTGAGCGCAGGTAGATTGAGTGACTCGATGCAGTCCCAATCTTGGATTCCATTCTTGACGGGGATTTCAGCATCCGTCAGGTAAAAGTCATCGAGATGCAGGATGAAGAGTTTAGAGGGAGGGAATACATCGCGCAGTAGGCGGGACAGCGTTGTCTTGCCGGAAGATGAGGGGCCCGATATGCCGACAAGGAGGGGCGAGGACATGGTGATGGTGGTGGTGGGGGTTTGTCTATATCCACGACAGTTCCTGATGGCAATGCGTTTGTTAGAGCAAATGAGGCACCGGTACAGGTACTCTGCGTATACTAGCGCCCTATATGCGAGGCGCTTCTATTCGTATCTGGGGTAGAGCAGCCTTGACATGCAATCTGATCTCACACGTGCGAAATGGTGGGGCCATCGATCGTCGACGGCCCGCTAATTAGGTCCCCGTGTCCCAAGCCTGTACGACGCGACACCAGCACTTATACATACGTACGCACATATATGCTACAATTGTGCCTGCTCGGCAGAAACAATTCACGCCAGCAGCCATGGAGCCATCGCCGCTGACCCAAGTCTCGCGGCCCCAGATCTTCCAGCCCAAGATCATTCACCTCTACGAAACCCTATTCAAGGTGCGCTGGTGTCGAATGCGCCTCAACACCACGCCGCTGACCCACAACAGCAAACAGATGATGAGCCCATGGAACCCTCGGAGGGATTCTGGCGGGAGTTCTTCCTACACAAGCCAGAACCAGCGGGCCTCAAGCGTGTCCTGGCTTCGATGGCGCCCGACGAGATGCTGCACCAGCAAGCCCATTCGCAGCAACTCTTTAGCCAGGCCATGTTACGCATAAAGCAGGCCAAAGCCCCGGCCGACGACATCGCCCTCGAGGTACGCCTACGACATGCGCATTCACAGGCCGCACGCGCTTACCGCTTAGACCTTGACAGTCTTCCTCGACGCCGCCCTTGCTAAGAAGTACACCAACCCAAGCTCCGACATCATCTCTGTCCTCGCTGGTCTCAACGATGCCGATGCCGTCATGACCGATTTTGTCGCTACACTGGACACTGCCATACGCAATGGACGAGACAGTAGGTTGTCTCACTGTTAGCTGCAACAGGAAGCTGACCACGAGTAGTATCGCTGCGCCAAAAGGCGATTCGATGCGCTCTCGCCATGACTGCTGCGGGCTTCCAGACAGCACTCCCCTCCTACTTCACTCATCGAGACCTCTTCCCTGCACTCGTCAAGTATACACACGACTGTGACAACAGCACCGACATTCTGCCTGCCCTATACCTTCTTGGTCTACTCGCAAACTACAACAAGTTCGAGTTCCAGAATCCATACAGACTGCGACTGGAGGATTTCGTGAACGATGCCATTATTCAAGACATGATAGCATGTCTAGGCGCTACTTGCACAAAACTGCGTGACGCCTACGTGGCCGTTCAGGATGACATGCCCGAGGGCTGGACGCTTGGTTCGACGTTGAGCTACATTGGCTTGGGCGCGCTCGCCCCAAACTCTCGACCTGCATCACCTGTGCCCCCACCCCCGGACGAGGTAAAATCCCTCTTTGCTGGAATGTAAGCATAATGACTGTAATATACCCAACAACTGCTGATAATCATCTAGGCCAGGGCCAGAGGCCGGCGTGCTCCTCTCTACCTTTGACTTTGCCAACGCCAACAAGGTCTTCTGTTATAACCTAGTTACCTTTGGGTTGGGCAACAAGAACCAATCGTCGCCTTTTAGCGAGTTTCTCTCCGTGACTTCATACATGTTCCAGCATGCACACCGGTCTACCAGAGCCGCTCTGTACACGTATCTAAATCTGTTCGTCCTGCAAATACTTGTCGAGGACCCGGCGCTCTGCAAGCGCTTGTGCAGTGATGAGACGAAGCTCTCGGTGCGTTTGTGTCGCCAACGACAGCCGTTTCTTCCAATCGTGAGAGGTGAGCGGGTTCCCGCAGCCATCATCCTGGACATGATGTCCGATGGCATCAGTCACAATCTGCGGAGACGGTTGGATGTAGACTTTTACATGTAAGTCCTTTGCTGCTGCCACACTTTCTTGGCTAACATATGAAGACTGTGCCTCGGTGTTTTGTTGCGGCTGCTCTCGTACCTCAGTCGCACAAAAGCCCGCATCACGTATCATTGGTCAGAGCTTTGGAGAACACTACTATCGTTTGTCCGGTTCCTCACCACGTACGAGAGCGACATCAAATCAAACTACAAGTCGAATGGCATGATCAATCTCTTGGTCAATCTGTTGGCTTTTGCCCTCTCCAGTGGAGAAAACTTCCTTCCCGACTCTGCGGCATACGACGATCTCTTCTACAAACTAGTTGAGAGTGGCGACGTTCTCATCAAATTTAGAGATGCCTTTGGCCTATCTGGTCAATCTGACTCGATGCAGACACTTGTGAATGTCTCATCTCACTATCATTCACTGCTTGAAGAGAAGGGCAAATCACGCAGCAAACACCTAAGCCCACAAGAAGTGCAGGCCGTAATCAAGCAGGGATATGAGACTCTGTCTATTGATGCTAGCGAAGGCTTGGATCGATGGGAAGCTTTCCGTGAAGCGGACTACAAGTCGCTTCTGAAAAAGATTGCAAGGGCCGCCGTGGAAGATGCCAAGGCGCTGAACAGCGATAGCTGAGGCCAGTATTCAATGATATCCATTACAACATGATTCGCACCAACGGGGTCTACATGATACCATCTGTATTACTTATCAGTAGCACAAATGCAAAACACCAGTAGCGAACATTCATCGAAGAGCGTGTGATTGCATTCTTTGGTATCAGGGTCCTCCTGTTGAGCGGAATTACTTGCATGACTGCGTTCTAGCTGCGTCTGTTAGCTGTGTTATTTGGTACACCCAAAGACAAGACCTCGAGTACATGTCAGCACTACAGCCTCGAACCTGGTTGTCGGTATCAATCAGGGATCGCCGGACTTATACATTGCCCTCGATTCCTCGTAGCCAGTGTGAATTGTTGTATTATCTCATTTCAAGTCCAAGTTTGTGAATCTTGTTAATGTCCTGAGACGCCTTTCTTCTTCACTCAAGTCATAGACTCGCTGTCCGCAAGCAATGACTTCTGTGCCGCCTCCCATGACTGATACTACGGCATGGCCAAGAGAAAAGGTATGTGAGTTTCTCTGTATGTGGAAGTTGTGTTGACAATACTACTAGAATGTACTTGCCGCCGGTTATCCACAGGTTGCACCGCCGGCACACCTAAAAGTAGCAGGTGATGCCACAGTTGACTCTGCAGACATGAGCACTCCTCCTTGGGATGGCAATTATGTCACGCATCCAGCGATGGTCAATCCGCCTGTTCATTACGCCGGGAAGTTGGTGACACCCGCAGGCTATCACCTCGGGCCCCACGGTGAAGGCTGGAATTCTCCTCGTTCGTCTTTGTCAAGGTATCTGCACGAGTACTCGACGCTCTCTCCGGCTAGGCGCGAGAACCCAAAGATGATGGGATTTGTGACGAGTCTTGCTGTGCCGGCTCCAAAGACGAGGCCGGATTACGATGTTGTGGCTGAGTATCAAGGACTCAAGCTGGGTCGTATTAGTGACGCCGTTCCTTACTGTACGTACCCTTTTTTGGCTGAATTTTTTGGAAGAATGTTGCTGCTAACAGATCTTCTTCGTCTAATCCAGTACTCGGGCCTCGCAGCATAATGGACAGAATTCAAGTCGTACTCGAGCACTCGCAGGAACACTCGCAGGAGCACCGAAAGCCATCTTCCTCCCACTACACAACCTCATCCCAAGACACTCCGCAGCCAGTCTACACTCCACGAGACAAAGCACTCATGGCAATCCTAACCTCGCTCAACACTTCCGAAAGCCTACGTCTGGAAAAAGGAGACTGGTACCCTCAAGGCCTCGCCGCCCGCCACGACGCCCTCGTCCTATACGAAAACACCAGCAGCAACGGCATCCGCCTCGCATACGTCTCGCTCACCAACTTCATTCAACAAGCGCAAACATGGCTCCTCGCCCCCAACCCCACCAACAAATCCGGTGACGCACCCCACGCCAAAAACCCCTGGGCCCCTATCGCCGCCCAGCTCCGCTCCAAAGGCGTCGACGTCTCCAAATTAGACCTACAAACCTACCTCGACTTCACCCAGCACCTCTCCGCCTCGGATCTCCCCGCTAAACTCGACGAGATAGCCCAATGGGCCCACGACGGCACTCTCGAAGCGCGCTACGAGAAATTCATCACGGAAAAAGAAGCTACTGCCGCCGCTCAATCTAGAAACCGGGGCTTTCGACCTCTGCTACGGACTTCTGGTGCCAAAGATGCCACGAACAAGGTCTTTGGTGGCCCCGAAGCTCTATACTCCAAGCGCTTCACGCACGAGCATCCCATGGGTAAAGCGGCGTCAGTGAAGGCGAAGCGGCAGCGGCGCAGTGAGCGGTCGAGGGAGGAGGTAGAGAAGACTGTTTTGGCTAATGCGGAGCGGATTCGGAAGATGGAGAAGGGCAAGGTGAGTGCGGGTGATGCGGGGGTGTTGGCTGTGGATGAGACGGAGAAGAAGAGGAGGAGAAGGAAGAGGCATCGGGCGTTTTTTGTGACGTTTATGGTTATGGTGTTTGGAGGGGCGGTCGGGGCGATGTTGTGGGCTATGGGGACTAGACGGTGGGATTTTACGGCTGGGGGGCAGACGCAGTGAGTGAGTGGATTGCGGGGTTCTTACTCTTTCGTTGTGGACGAGATGAGATGAGGAGGAGTAATGGCTCTTGGTTTGGATGATACCTTTGATTTCTCGTGATTGTGAAAAGGTAGTTTTGGATCAACATGAGTTGTAATATCGGTTTTTCCCGCCTAAAAACAGCTCCTATAACTCACGTACGTATGCCAAGTTATCAAGCGCATTTCCTTCCTCCCACTAAAAAAGGTTACTAGTACTTCAACACTAGTACCATCCAACGGAAGTACCCGCACTCCCAAAAATAAACACCTTTAATCTCACCTTTTCTTCAATCTCCACCCCTAGAAACCCCCCAAAATCCACATCTACTTGGGCTCTTATTTACACACATCTTACCCAATCACACACCTCTCTCTTCCCGTGCCTAGAACTCCCCCAGCCGCAATCTCTTAATCTCCTAATCTAATCTCCCCCTCTCCCCTTCTTTCATTCGCCGCCCTTGCACTAGACTCCCGTCTAGTCTCCCCCACCCCACCCCTTCCACCAAACAAACCTCCCTCGTCTTCCCTCTCTCTGCCGATCTGCTCATTGAACTCGAATAGTTCCCACCTTTAATCTCCCATTCCACATCTACCCAACCATACAACCAGCTACTTTTACTTCTCTACCTGCAATTTCCCCTCTGCCCCCCCAAAATCTTAATAAAACCTTTAAAATACCCGTTTGTTTGCACTGAAATAAGGATCGACGACAAGGGGATAGAAACTAGTTTTCTTAGAAGATATATTTTGATTTTTTGTTGAGGTGATCTGGTGGCTTGAGCGCTGTTGTGGTTGCAAGAAGGGTTTAAAAAAAGCTAGGGTGTCGGGGTGGTTGGGGCGGCCACGTGGGAAAGAAGGGGGGGCAAGCTAGAGTGGTAAGTAGAGTTTTTTCTTTGGTGGACGGGTGGTCTGGGCTTTTTGGTGGTTTGGTCTGGTTGGTGAAAGGATAAGGAGGGATAAGACAAGGTGGAGATGGAAGGCGTATCGATTAGATTGTAACTACGCAAAAAGTGCAAGTCTCATTTCTGATCTTCTTAGTTTGCTTCTACGTTAATTCTCTAGCTATGCTGGGCATACAAACCTTTCTCATCTGCAACACTCCGCTTTTTCAGCTTCTGAAAGGACAATTCGGAACTATGCATCCCCCCTTTCGAATATCGAACTCAAATCCAAATGACAAAAAAAAATCAAATGAAAATCAAACTCCTTCCTCCCCCCCAGCCATCCATCCATCCATCCAAACCATCCCAAATCTTCAACCACCCCTGCCTCAACCCGCACAGACACACGTTCGCATTTCCCTCGTCACGGTCCGACTTCCTCAACAGCCCATCCCCGTATCACCACCCCCCTCCCCGAAACGGGCGCTTCAACGTTTCATCTCACCACGCAACAACAACAAAAAAAAGATTTGCAAAAAAAATCGTTGAAACCATATTTCCCTTGTTTGGCTTCCCAATTCCTTCCTAGTAGGGGTCATCCGAACCCTTTCTCCCCCCCTCCTTCCAGTCCAGGGAGGCAAGAAACCGGGGGAGAGGGGAGGGGGCGCGAGCGAAGAAAAAACCGACAAGGGGGAGTGAGGTGTGATGATGATGATGATGATGATGGTGTTTCACATGTCTTACTCTTGTTGCGTATGTTAGACAAAAATTTCGTTTCTGGGGAACGAAAACGGGGTTTGATAAGGATGGGCAGATTGCAGAGGCCGACGCGGCTAGTGGGGCTAGGGCTTATTCTGTATGTGTGTTCTTTTGCTACCCTATTCCAACTATGCTACTATTACAGATTTGGTGCTATTTTCCCCTTTAGAGGTGGGTGCAAGTTTGGTTCGGCGGTGCAGTGGGCGGGCGGGAAAGTGGCGCGAATTGCGTAAGTTGCAGTAGTTTTTAGTGTGCATTCGGGAGGATTAGATTTGATGGTTGAGGATTGCATTTCCCGTAAGCTATAGTAGATACGCATACGTAGTGTGTCTTGCGTGTCCCACTCTTTACTCTTGATCTGAAGCATTTTGTATGGTTGGTTAAGTTTCCAAATTTGACTCGATAGGCTCGGATCTTTCCATTAGTGTCGTGTTGCGAAATGGAAAGGAAAATCCTGGGTAGGGGTGGGAGGCGGGGGCAGCCATAAGCATGTGATGATGTCATTGTACATTGCGCGTGCGAGATTTAGAGTTTCTGGTCGAGGTCTCCGAAGTTTTGCCTTTTGATGTGCAACGCTCTCTCCACACATGCGCGTATGCGTCAGCAATGACAAAGTAGTAAGAGGCGTATAATATTCTCTTGGCCAAGCCGGAGAAAACATGCAGAATAATATAGTAGATGTTTCCGTTTCCGATGCCCGGATCTCAGGATACGAACAGCGACGTGTCAAATGGGCGCACGTTCTTACGCGGTAGGTAAGGATCAACAAACCCGGTGTTCGCTCGAGCGCGCACGCGCTGCGTAAGACGCCCCCACTTTTTTGCCTGCGTGCAATCGATCACAACCGGATTCGGTGATATAGCACCCATGTGCGCGTGCTTCAATCAGATGGTCGCGTCACGGACAAATATGTTCCAAGATGCAGAATCCATGTTCAATATGTGATATTGTAATGTAGTATGTGTGTGAGATCCATCCATCCAGATTCTACTCTACGTGATAGAGAGAAAGGAGATACAAAGGAAAATGGCGTATTAGAAAAATATCTATGTAGTAGTGTATATATATATGTAATTGTGGGGAAAAAAATGCAATGCTAGTGGATTGAATCCCCCCTGGGGACCAATATATGCAGGTGGTATCTTGGGAAAAAGCAACAACAATAACAACAACAAAAGGCAACGCCGAAAATGCTTGTAAACGCCGCCTGCCGTAATCCTCTGTCTTGTGACACTCGTATCTCTGTCTTGTTGCACTCGTCATCATGTCTTGTTACTCGTCATTTGTAGCTTTGAGTGTTGTGGTCAGCTGCTGTCGTCGCCGCTTGTGGTGGCTTCGCTAGCTGACGATGTAGACGACTTGTCAGATGACGGCAGAGGGCCGAGGGTCCAGCGCCAGTCTCTTGTCCTCTTCCGTCGTCCAGCGATGGGAGTCTGGGGACAAGAGTCGCTTTCATCTTCAGAAGAGGACGAGTCTCGCTTGTCGCCAGCGCGTGGGCCCTTTGACCGGGGCGAGCTCTCGGCGGATGCAAAGGTCGAGGTTGATTTTTGGAGCGATAGCTGCAGCGGCGATATGCTAGTGGTGGAAGATGTGTTGGAGGTGTTGACAATCAATGAATGATGTGCAGCTGACACGTCCGAGTCGGTGGACGAGGCAACGGACGAGATGGTAGACAGGGTAGAAACGGACGACTCGAGGTCAGAGTGGGCCATTGTGTACCTGGTCGTAGTGATTTCCTCTTCGAGTGGGGTGCGGAAGCAGACGTGCTTCTCTGCGGGGAACATGGGCCGACTGGAGGCCATCTTGCGCGGTAGTATTGAGCGAGCCGGGCTGTTTGAGAGGATGGAGACAAGGTTGTGGGGCTGCTTGTAGGGTATCGCGCTGGTGGCCGACTCGGCCGAGGCTGATGTGAGTATTGAGGAAAGGGTGGATGCAGAGCTGGGAGTTGAGGCGCTGTTTGCAGCAGCGGGCAGATGGCTCTCAATGGACAGCGAGGGTCGTTGTGGGCGCTGCAGCGTGGGGGCCGTGGATGGGCGCTCGTAGGCGTTTGTGTAAGTGTTGCGAACAGTAGGCGAGGCGGCACTGAGAGTGTCGAGACGGAGGCTGGCGCCCTTTCCTAGGATGCGAGGCTGCTCGGTGTTGATGGACAGCTTGGGGCGGGCGGGTTGCTGGTGCGGCGGGGGTATTATAGGCAGCGAGGCGGTCATGGTGGACATGGCAGATGATTGCGAATATGGCTTGGGCATGGAGGGGTGTGACGGTTGGATAGTTGAGAGCATCATGTGTGCAGCCCGGCGTGCTGGCGGGGAGCGGGCGGGCAGATGATGCGGCGGCGGTAGTGGCGGTCTGGTGGACTGGTGCTGCTAGTGGTCCTGGTGATGGTGGTGGTGGTGGTATAGCAGCAAGCAAGCAGGCAAGCAGGCTTGGACTGAGAGAGAAAAAAACGAAATGGGGGCGTGGGCGTGGGCGTGGGTGGGTAGGCGGAGGGGTGGTGAGGGTATTAAACAGCTTGCGGGATACCACCAACCAGCGCCATGGACCCGCCCATGTCCAAGGGCTTTTCTTGACGACGGCTACGACGAGCTTTCTCGCGCTGGGACACGAAGCGCTTGGCTGGGGGGGTCGAGGGCTTTGCAGCGACAAGGTCCCAAAATACCCCCCCCGGCTAGCGCGGTCCAAAGATAGAGTGCGGAGCGTGGCAAAAAACACTACAAGACGCAGCATCCAACCGGGCGGCCTTGGCACAGCGCCGTTGCGTCCACACACAGCCCGCCTTGACGCGCCTCAATCAAGCCTGTCCAGCCCGGCCACTCGCCGGCCTCCCCGCACACGCAGCCCGCCGAAACACGCTGCTGCTGTTGCCGGCCTGCCCTGCGACATCTGCTGCCTCTGCCTCTGTGCTGCATCTGCATCTGCATCTGCATCCATCCATCGTCGGCATTCCATCGACACTACTTCACTTACACACACACACTCTCTCTCTCTTACACCCTGCTTGCACCTGCTCCTCTCTGCGGCACCACTCCCGGCGCTTCCACCATGCAGCCCGCCGCCGCCGTCGCAGCCAGTCCTGGTCCTCCTCGCAACAAGACCCCCCAGCGCCAGACCACCTCCATCATCCTCCACTTTGTTCGTAAGCACCAAGGCCTCCACCACCGCCGCCTCTCAGCCTCGGCCGCCCAGCTAACGCCCTGGTCTTTCGTATCCTCCAGGACTACGTGCGTCTCTGCTTACCCGCTGCGGCAAAGTAGTTGCGCAATCACTAACCCTGCCCATATTCTTCGTCTCCACAGGACTGCTTCTACGCAAGTGTCTTTGAACACGAAAACCCGGCCTTGAAATCTGTCCCTCTGGCCGTGCAGCAGAAGCAAATCCTCGTCACCTGCAATTACGAGGCCCGCTCCCGAGTATGTCTCGATGCGTCTGCGCCACATGCCCGAGTCATCTGTCATTGACCCTCCTACCTGCCAGGGTCTGCACAAACTGCAGCTGATTCACGACGCGCAAAAAGCCTGCCCGGATCTGGTCATCGTCCTCGGAGAAGACCTGACCCGTTTTCGTGATGCCTCCAAGCTCCTCTATGCCTTTCTCACTTCCTTTTCTTGGAACAAACGCTGCCAGAGGCTAGGTTTCGACGAGGTCCGTTGAGCCGCGCTGCCCTTTTCTTGCTCTCTCCAAGGCCGCCTCCGTGTTGAAACATGCCTAGGTCTTCTTGGACGTCACCGACATGATTGAGTACAACGTGTCCATCCTCAATGTCAATGACCTCAGCAACGCCTTCTTCTGTCTTGCCAAGCATGACCCCACAGTCGGCTTCCCTTACGATGCAACGCGCCTGACTGGTCACTTGTATCCCGAATCGGTGAATGATGGCTTAGGTAAGCCAGACGGCGTGCCTCGCCAGATCATCCCAAACTGCAAGGCTGACGCTCGCCTTTTCTTTTTTAAACGCTCGCGGCTGTTGAGCGCCTACTGACACTCGTGACCATTGCCCATCATCCTGCCACCAACATCGTCCCCGCCCGTCGTGCAGCCATAGCCGTTTGTTCATGGCGCTAATGTGCAATAGGAACCACTTTGTCAGATCCACTGCTTCTCCGATTGGCCCTGGCTAGCCATCTGGCGCACCATTTGCGGACGAGGCTCGAATCCCACATGGGCTATACTGCCACTGTTGGTGTTTCGACAAACAAGCTACTGTCAAAGCTTGTCGGTAACACGCACAAGCCCAACGCTCAAACAACCCTAGTCCCACCCTACGTTTCCAACGGGGACAGTAAAACTTTGGATAATGTGACACGCTTCCTTGACGCGCACGAAGTGGGCAAAGTTCCTGGAATAGGCTTCAAAACGGCCCAGAAGCTTCGCGCACATGTGCTGCAGCGCCAAGCAAGTTTCGACACCGGCTTGGTATACGGAGCCACCCAAGAACATGTTTCTGTGCGTGATGTGAGAATGTACCCGGCCATGGGCCCAGAGATGCTCGACAGACTATTGCATGGTCCCGGTGTGCCTCAAGGTACCGGTGCCAGAATATGGGGTCTGCTCAACGGCTGCGATGAAACCAAAGTCGAACAGGCCCGCGAGACTCCACGGCAGATCAGTATAGAAGATAGTTACATGCGTTTGACCACGTTGGATGCGGTAGTCAAAGAGCTGCGTGTGATTGCCAAGAGACTGATTGAGAGGATGCACATGGATCTGCTTGATGAGGTCCAAGACCATGTCCAAGACCAAGACGCACCTTCAGTCCCTCTAGAGACTGCAAAGCGATGGCTGGCGCACCCAAAAACCATTCGTCTCTCCACACGACCTCGCCCGCCTCAAAACCCAGATGGCAGTCGAAACCGGTCCTCTGCGCGCATCTCCAGGTCTGCTCCTATGCCTAGCTTCGTATTTAGCCTCAAAGACGACATTGCCTCGGTGACTGAAAAGCTACTTTGCGAGACTCTTGTTCCGCTGTTTCGACGACTGCACCCCGACAAGGGTGGTTGGAACCTCAGTTTACTGAATGTCGCTGCCACCAACATGGCTGACGCTGCGAGCGACAAAGGCGGCGTTGGGAGAGATATTAGCAAAATGTTCAAGCATCAAGACGAGACCCTGCGGCAATGGAGGGTCGAGGAACCGCCAGCCGCTGATATGGAATCCGTGCAAAACATTAATACAGGGGATGGCTCGGGCTTATCGCCCAACATGGACGTCTCGAGTGACAAGATTGCTGCAGCGTTCGGTTCCGAAGACGTGCCGACGGCTTCTCAGGAGGTCGATACTTCCGCTCCCGATGCATGCGAGATGCAGTACGAGAGTAGCACGACTGACAGGGATTCATTCATTTGCAGCGAGTGTGGTGCTTTGATGCCGTTATTTGCCATGGGAGCCCATTACCGTTGGCATGCACAGAGATGGTCCGAGAAATAAGCACCAATAAGCACCAATGAGATCAATGACTATATGACAGATTGGAATTGGTGACCCGTGGTGATTGCTACCCCGCAAAAGAAAGATCTCCCTAAAGTCCCTTCCCAAAGGGGAAACACCCCGCAGAACCCGAGATCCGACCCTTATTATGGGTGTGTTCGGAACGGCTTCCTTGGCATGCCGACATGCCATGTGAACCAAAGTGACCTCACCCACATGGCAAGCTTTAAGCAAGGCGCAAATCCGCTATTGTAATGTCCACATCCTACTGAGAATTCAGTCCTAACAACCCTACACAATGCCTGGCTCATCACAACTACCCATCAGTCTCCTGCGCGACTCCTTCATCGCGCGCAGGAACTCGCCCAACGGACAACTCATTGCCTTTAACATTGATGTGTAAGTCTCTGGCCAGACGAATTGTAGTACGACGTCTTTTAACATTTCGAATAGTTTGCGCAATATTGTCTTCCTCTTCTTCGTTCTACGATGGTCGCGCATCACCTTTTACCAGCTCAAGGGTCGCGGCATCTTCGGCTCGGCCACTGACGCATACTTGAGCATTCGTCGCTATCTCTACGGTGTCTTTCTGCGACTTCCCGGTGTTCGCGAAAAAGTCCAGGAGCAGGTTTCCGAGTCGATCATGGGTTTGGAGCGCAAACTTGTACCCAGTGGACCTGGCGTTCAGCGCCTGACCAGCCTACCGGCCGAGGGATGGAGTGAAGACGAAGTGCGCGCCAAACTCGATGAGCTAGCCAATATGGATCATACCCGCTGGGAGGATGGACGAGTCAGCGGTGCGGTATATCATGGTGGAGACGACCTGATCCGACTACAGACGGAAGCTTTTGGCAAATTCACCGTGTCGAACCCCATCCATCCTGATGTGTTCCCTGGTGTAAGGAAGATGGAGGCTGAGATTGTGGCCATGGTATGTTCGACTTGCAGTAATCGATCAATGACGCGACTAACATCTACCAGGTTCTTTCTCTCTTCAATGCTCCCCATGATGCCGTAGGTGTTACAACTTCCGGAGGAACAGAGTCTATTCTCATGGCCTGCCTGTCCGCACGCAACAAGGCTTACAAGGAGCGCGGAGTAACGGAGCCCGAAATGATTCTTCCTGAGACCGCACACACCGCTTTCCGCAAGGCTTGCGAATACTTCAAGATCAAGATGCATCTTGTAGAATGTAGGGCCCCGAGCTACAGGGTCCATATTCCGTCCGTCTCCCGGTTGATCAACCCCAACACCGTCCTACTGGTCGGATCGGCGCCCAACTTTCCCCACGGTATCATCGACGACATCTCCGCGCTGAGCAAGCTTGCCTACAAGAAGAAGATTCCGCTACACGTTGACTGCTGTCTCGGTTCCCTGCTCGTTCCTATGCTCGCCAAGGCCGGCTTCGATAACGAACCTTTTGATTTCCGCCTCAAGGGTGTCACCAGCATCTCTTGCGACACGCACAAGTATGGATTTGCGCCCAAGGGCAGCTCAACTGTGCTCTACCGCTCTGACGTATACCGCAAATATCAATACTTCATCTCCCCAGACTGGTCCGGCGGTGTATACGCATCGCCATCCATTGCAGGCTCTCGTCCCGGTGCGCTGATTGCAGGATGCTGGGCAAGTCTTGTCAGGCAGGGTGCAAACGGCTACCTCGACTCTTGCCTCAAGATTGTCGGCGGCATGAAGAAGATTGAGGCCGCTATCCGCGAAAAGCCCGAGCTATCATCTGACCTCAAGATTATCGGTCGCCCCATGGTCTCCGTTGTAGCTTTCCTCTCGAACACACTCGACATTTACGACATTGCTGACGGCATGTCGGCCAAGGGATGGCACTTGAACGCTCTGCAGAGCCCACCTGCTATCCACATTGCTGTCACTCTGCCCATTGTTGCCGTCGCGGATAAGCTCATCAACGATTTGATCGATGTAACCGAGGAGGTCCGAGAAGCTGAGAGGAAACGCATCGCCGAGGGCAAGGGAGCAAAGGGTGCAGTCAAGGGTGATACCGCAGCACTATACGGTGTTGCTGGCAGCTTGCCCAACAAGAGTGTTGTCGAGGACTTGGCAAAGGGTTTCCTCGACACACTGTACAAGACCTAAGCGGATTACATATTCTCATTGCGATGATTATGAGCATGTATTTCTTTTGGTTTTCTCTTCCTTTTGTCCAAGTCGCATTAGATGTATATCCCGGGTAGTTTGTTCAAAAACGTCATATTGGTATTGAAGGCTGTAAAGACAAAGTAGAGTTCTATGTTGTAATTTGGCTTTAGAGAAGGCTGAAGCCGAATAAATTTTCGTTAGATATCAGCGTGTAAGCCTTGTTTTTCTTTGGAACAATTGAGTAGCAGAATGAGAGAATTTCAAAAATATTTCAATAAAACTCTAATCACTATGGTGCGATTGAGTCTTTTCTTGTATATCCTAGCCCACAAAATCGTTTCAATAATCATACAACCATATTTTCATCTACAGCGCCGCCCGTGGCGTGGTACTTACTCCCACCTCACTCGCTTCCTGCAACCTCGCCGCCTGCTGCTCCAGCGGCTCCTTCCTCCTCGGCCTCTTAAGATCGGCCTCCGTAACGCCATTAAGCCCAACCTTCGTCAACCCCATAACAGGCGGATCCCCCTTCTTCACAAACTCATACAAGCCGGGCAACTTATTGCCCGCCAGCCTAAACGCATCCTTGACAACCTGCTCATGCAAATCGCCCTTTATTTCAAAGATAATCTTGCTAACCGCGACCCTCGCGGTCCAGCGATCAAAACTTCCTTTACCTTTACCCATACGCACATCGTTGCCAGACGTGTACACGCCAATGTTTGCCGCGACACGCATGTACAGACGGAACTTCATGCCGCGGAGGCGCTTCTTGATGGTCTCCTCGGCGATGCGGAGCTGGTGTGCGGAAATGCGCCGGTCGTGGTCGCGCATGCGTAGTCCGTAGTCGCCCCAGACGACTGTGGTGCCGCGCATGCTGCCGCCAGTGGGTACGTGGCAGCGGCCCTTGCGTGATTTACGTGATTCACCGGCTTTCGGGGCGAGGTACGAGGCGTGTGACGGGGTTGAGGAGAAGAGGCGCAGACTGCTGGGTGCGGGGGGTATGGCGAATTGGCATTTTGGGAGACTGGGCTTTTGGAGGACTGAGAGAGGGTTAACGGTGGTTTAGGACGTTGATTTGTGCGCCGTACGTGTGGGACGGGTTGCAGAGAGGGTCAATTGCTTGAATTGAGATAGTAGACTCGGTGATATCCTTGGTGGCGGCATGATTGTTGTGTCTGTGGGTGGGGGGTTGAACTTTTGGTTAGTTGCGGTGCCGGTGGTGCAGTTGGGAACATTGAAGTTCTGTCCCGCGCCAAGATGTGGCTGATGCCTGCCTATGGGTGCCCCGTGTGCGTGTGGCTTTGCGCTGCCCCAACTGCGTAATTGCCTAATGACCGCGCGTGGTCGCGTCGACTCACGTCCGTTGCGCGCCGCCCACCAAAACCAACTCCGCCGCTAACTTCACCCCCAAAACTTTCCATACTCACACCCATCTGGCTGACCAACGCGGCAATTCAATGGTAGAGTAGCGGTGTGTGTTCTTTGCCCACAATTCAAAAATGCCAGCCGATATTCGCAGCTTCTTTGGTGGTGGGCCCCCGAAGCCTAGCCAGGATTCACAAAAGGATGAGCCTGCACCCAAGAAGGCTGCACCCAAGAAAAAAGGTCGTACGAGCAGGGTTGTGGAGGACTCTGATGACGATGAAGAAGAGGCAAAGTGAGTCGAGTATTACATTATCATTAGTGACGACAAATATTAACACTACATAGGCCCAAGAAGGCATCACCAAAGAAGCCAGCCGCTAAGAAAGCCAAACGTGAACCAACGCCAGAGCCTGAACTCGAAGAAACGACCACATCTGCATTTTTCGGTAGCTCGAATAAACCCAAGCGAACAGAACCTGTAAAGAAGAAGGCAGCCGAGGCACCAAAGACAACACCGAAGAAGGCAGCTGCAAAGCCGAGTGGGAAGGCAGCCAATGGCAAGACTTCTGGACGTGCGAAGAAACCTGTCACATCATACGCTGAGAGGGATGACGACGATGAGTTTCCGGATGATGACCTTGACGGTGCGGATGATATCTTTAGGGATAACGTCAAGGGTAAGAGTAAGGACGACTACCAGGAGGCTTCGGAGAGCGACGAGGATGTTCCCATCCAGCTGCCACATCGTGGAACACCAAAAGCTCCAGCAAAGCAACAAAAGGCGATCAAGGACGAGGATGAGGACGAGTTCGACCCTGATGACGAGGATGTGGATATGAAGGATCTGGATGGTGATGACGACGACGACTTCGACGAGGAAGAAGCTGCTAAGACGAAATCGAAGAAAGTATCAGCCGCCAGCAAGAAACGCAAGTCCCCAGAACATGACGAAGATGAAGATGAAGAGGATAAGCCGGCAAAGCCCAAGGCGAAGAAGGCTACCCCAGCAAAGTCACCAGCGAAGAAAAAGGCGAAGAAAGATGATGTTGAAGACAGTGCTGATATCCAGGCTATCTACGACAGCATACCTACCGTACGCGCTCCGACGCCTCCTCCCAAAGACCCGAATGGGAAATTCAACTGGCAAGCAAATGCGGCTCGTGGCGATGCAGGACCGACACAAGGCTCTTCCGCTGATATGCCACAAGGCTCAGATACCTGCCTTGCTGGACTGAATTTTGTCTTCACTGGTGTGCTGCAAAAGTGGGGTCGAACTGAGAGTCAGGAGCTGGTCAAGCGTCACGGTGGTAAAGTAACTACCGCTCCGAGCAAGAAGACCAATTACGTCGTCTTGGGTGAGGACGCTGGACCCAGCAAGCTGCAGAAGATCCGGGACATGAACATCAAGACAATTGATGAGGATGGCCTGACTCTGCTGATTGAAAAGTTGACAGCAGCGGGTAACAAGGGCGACAGCAAAGCTCAGGCAGTGTATGCAGAGAAACAACGCAAGGAGCAAGAGAAGATTGAAAAGCAAGCTGCAGAACTCGAGTTAGAGGAAAAGAAGCGCCAGAAAGAACTGAAGGCTGCAGCTGCGGCGGCTGGAAACAAGACAGCATCTGCAGTCACCGCTGCTGCTCAAAGCGCAGGCCCAGAAGTTGACTCTCGGTTGTGGACAACCAAGTACGCACCCACATCACTTGCTCATATATGCGGAAACAAGGCGTCGGTTGAGAGACTGCAACGATGGCTACAGGCTTTCCCGAAGAGTCTCAAAACGGGTTTCAAGCTTGCTGGTAAAGATGGCAGCGGAGTGTTCCGTGCTGTCATGATTCATGGACCGCCTGGTATCGGTAAAACCACTGCTGCACATCTCGTTGCCAAGCTTGAAGGTTACGACATTGTGGAGAGAAATGCCAGTGACACCCGAAGCAAGAAGCTTATTGAAGATGGTCTGCGTGGTGTCCTCAGTACCAACTCCCTTCACGGCTACTTCGCTGGAGACGGAAAGAAGGTTGAAGGCTCCAAAAAGAAGCTTGTACTCATTATGGACGAGGTCGACGGAATGTCTGCAGGTGATCGAGGTGGTGTCGGTGCACTCGCAGCTGTTTGCAAGAAGACGGAAGTTCCCATGATCCTCATCTGCAACGACAGGAGACAACCCAAGATGAAGCCATTTGATTACGTTACGTTCGACCTCCCTTTCCGACGACCAACTGTTGATCAGGTGCGATCACGTATCATGACGATTGCGTTCCGTGAGGGTCTCAAGATGCCTACCCCAGTTATCAACGCTTTGATTGAAGGCAGTCATTCTGATATCCGCCAAGTTGTCAACATGATATCGACTGCTAAGATCGATCAAGAAGTCATGGACTTTGACAAGGGCAAGGCCATGTCGAAGAACTGGGAGAAGCATGTGGTTTTGAAGCCGTGGGACATTACGCAAAAGATTCTTGGTGGTGGCATGTTTGCTGCGAGCAGCAAGGCTACTCTCAACGAAAAGATTGAGCTCTACTTCAACGACCATGAGTTCAGCCCGCTGATGCTTCAGGAAAATTATCTCGGCACAAATCCTACCCTGTCGGGAGGCTATTCTGGGAAGGAGAAGAACCTCAAGAACCTTGAGCTTGTGTCACAGGCAGCAGACAGCATTAGTGATGGCGATCTGGTCGACCGAATGATTCACGGATCTCAGCAGCAATGGAGCCTGATGCCTACGCATGCAGTATTCAGTTTCGTGCGACCCGCAAGCTTTGTGGCTGGCAACACTGCTGGAAATCAGACTCGTTTTACATCGTGGCTGGGCAAGAACAGCTCTGCCAACAAGCTTAGCCGAATGGTCAAGGAGATCCAGGCTCATATGCGACTGCGATCTTCTGGTGACCGTCATGAAATCCGTCAACAATACGTCCCGATGCTCTGGACTGATCTTGTCCAGAAGTTGCAAAAGGAGGGCAAGGAGGCGGTGCCCGAGATTATCGAGTTGATGGACAGCTACTACCTCACCAAGGATGACTTTGATGCAATCATGGAGCTGGGTGTTGGTCCTATGGATCAAGAAAAGGTCAAGATTGATTCTCAGGCAAAGTCAACCTTTACTCGACTGTAAGTCTGGACATGACACTGGATTTTGACTGCATGACTAACCCGATACTAGATACAACCAGCAATCACATCCTCTGCCTTTTATGAAAGCTTCGTCAGTTACGGCACCAAAGAAACAAGCCAAAGAGAAGCCGGACTTGGAAGAAGCAATTGAAGAGTCAGATGAGGGTGAAGTGATTGAGGAAATCAAGGACGAAGATGACGAGGATGTGGATCTTTCAAAGGACAAGTACGTCAAGCAACCGAAGAAGAAGGCTGCGCCCAAGAAGCCGGCTGCGGCGAAAAAGGGGGCGAAGAAGAAGGCCAAAGATGAGGATAGTGAGGACGAGGAGGACGAGGATGTCAAGCCAAAGGGCAAGGGAAAGGGCAAGGCGAAGGCTCCAGCAAAGGGAAAGAAGTGAGGTGTGTGTGTGTGGGGGGGGGGGGGGTG